>NC_084619.1:57242362-57247362 GCF_033978795.1 Nerophis ophidion | reverse complement strand
GTGGGCCGCAGGGCCAGGACATCCATACACGAGCGACAGGGAGGAAAGAAAAACAGAAGACCCGTCAACGTGTTCTGACCTGGTCTGAAGGCTCTTGATGCGACACAGCATGTCCAAGTGTCCCGCAGAGTACTGCTCGATGACGTCCTTCACGTCGTACGGGCGCAGCGTCTCCTTGAACTTCTTCTTTGCCACGTGGAACCTCATGATCCTGCGCGGCAAACAGTGCAAAACCTGACCAAATGTTTAAACTTACACACTGTATTGCTGAAAAGTTTGACTATGAATGGGTTAGCCTTTTTTTAACACTTGTACGACAGTGAATAATGTTATCCAGCACTCTGTATAAAGTCATTCTCCACTTGAATTCAGTAATTGCAAACTCCGATATCGATAAAAGTATCGGATTATACCGCTTCGTATCTATAATTCCGATACAAACGGTCCCTAGTTGTGCAAAGCTGGACAGCCACACTGCAAAAACTGAAATCTAAGTAAGATTAAATATCTCAAATAATGGTGATATTTGCTTATTTTCTGTCTGATAAGATATTTCTTCTCACTGAGCAGATTTTATGTTAGAGGGTTTTACTTGTTTTAAGGGTTTTGGTCTTAAATTTTCTCAGTAAGCTATTCCAGCTTGTAGCTGAGATTTTATGACCTGTATTGAGTAAAACATGCTTGAAACTAGAATATCAACTGTTGCAAAGCTGTGTCATCAACACTCACAAGTATAAAACTACTTTTTTTTAAGTAATAATTTCTTATTTCAAGCATGAAATAAAAAAATCATGACTTTGACACAATTTTGTCTCATAATTAAATGGACTTTGCTGTTTTATTTTCAATGAAACAATAGAAAACACATACTCATATAGTAGTGCAGTTGTTATTAGTGAGAATATACTTATTTTAAGGTATTTTGGGTTAATTGAGGTTAGCTAATTTGACTTGTTTTGGAAAGTCTTGACAAGCCAAATGTTCTTCTTCTATTTTGCTTAGTTCAAATAAAATACCCCTCATTTTTGTATTTTTTTTTTCTTGTTTTTGAACACTGACTTTTTGCAGTGCAGTTAACATCTAAATGTCCTCCAATAAACACACGAGATTGCTCTTTTCTTCTATTTTACTCAAGTCATATACAAAAAGTAAAAATGGCTACTCGGAGCAAGCAGCTACACAACAGCTAAGCCAGGGGTCTGCAACCTGCGGCACCATCATTTTGACTCCCTAGAGCGTTTTCAAAAATGTATGAAAATAGAAAAAGATGGGGGAAAATTTTTGTTTTTGTTTTATTAGTGTTTCTGTAGGAGGACAACATGACACAAACCTCCTTAATTATTAGAAATCCCAGTGTTTACATCAAACATGATTCTCTGATGAGAGTATTTGTCGAGCACCGTATTGTCCTACTAATTTTGGCGGTCCTTGAACTCACCGTAGTTTGTTAACATCCATCCATCCATTTTCTACCGCTTATTCCCTTTGGGGTGGCGGGGTGCGCTGGAGCCTATCTCAGCTACAATCGGGCAGAAGGCGGGCTACACACTGGACAAGTCTCCACCTCATCGCAGGGCCAACACAGATAGACAGACAACATTCACACTCACATTCACACACTAGGGCCAATTTAGTGTTGCCAATCAACCTATCCCCAGGTGCATGTCTTTGGAAGTGGGAGGAAGCCAGAGTACCGGGAGGGAACCCATGCATTCACAGGGAGAACATGCAAACTCCACACAGAAAGAGCCCGGGATTGAACCCAAGACTACTCTGGACCTTCGTATTGTGAGGCAGACGCACTAACCCATCTGCCACCGTGAAGCCCAGTTTGTTAACATCCATCCATTTCTACCGCTTATTCCCTTTTGGGGTCGCGGGTGGCGCTGGCGCCTATCTCAGCTACAATCGGGCGGAAGGCGGGGTACACCCTGGACAAGTCGCCACCTCATCGCAGGGCCAACACAGATAGACAGACAACATTCACACTCACATTCACACACTAGGGCCAATTTAGTGTTGCCAATCAACCTATCCCCAGGTGCATGTCTTTTAAAGTGGGAGGAAGCCAGAGTACCGGGAGGGAACCCATGCATTCACAGGGAGAACATGCAAACTCCACACAGAAAGAGCCCGGGATTGAACCCAAGACTACTCTGGACCTTCGTATTGTGAGGCAGACGCACTAACCCATCTGCCACCGTGAAGCCCAGTTTGTTAACATGTATCACTTTATTCAAGAATGCCAGAGAAAGACATATTTTGATCCCACTCATTCTTTGTCTCATTTTTTCCACCAAACCTTTTATACTGTGTGTGTGAATGCTCAATGGTGAGCATTGTTGGTGTCATTGACTTGTGTGGAATGCTTATCAAGCATATGTGGTCATTGCATGACTGCAAGATAATCGATGCTAACATGCTATTTAGGCTAGCTGTATGTACATATTACATCGTTATGCCTCATTTGCAGCTATCCATCCATGCATTTTCTACCGCTTATTCCCTTTTGGGGTCGCGGGGGGCGCTGGCGCCTATCTCAGCTACAATCGGGCGGATGGCGGGGTACACCCTGGACAAGTCACCAACTCATCGCAGGGCCAACACAGATAGACAGACAACACTCACACTCACATTCACACACTAGGGCCAATTTAGTGTTGCCAATCAACCTATCCCCAGGTGCATGTCTTTTAAAGTGGGAGGAAGCCAGAGTACCGGGAGGGAACCCACGCATTCACAGGGAGAACATGCAAACTCCACACAGAAAGAGCCCGGGATTGAACCCAAGACTACTCTGGACCTTCGTATTGTGAGGCAGACGCACTAACCCATCTGCCACCGTGAAGCCCAGTTTGTTAACATGTATCACTTTATTCAAGAATGCCAGAGAAAGACATATTTTGATCCCACTCATTCTTTGTCTCATTTTTTCCACCAAACCTTTTATACTGTGTGTGTGAATGCTCAATGGTGAGCATTGTTGGTGTCATTGACTTGTGTGGAATGCTTATCAAGCATATGTGGTCATTGCATGACTGCAAGATAATCGATGCTAACATGCTATTTAGGCTAGCTGTATGTACATATTACATCGTTATGCCTCATTTGCAGCTATCCATCCATGCATTTTCTACCGCTTATTCCCTTTTGGGGTCGCGGGGGGCGCTGGCGCCTATCTCAGCTACAATCGGGCGGATGGCGGGGTACACCCTGGACAAGTCACCAACTCATCGCAGGGCCAACACAGATAGACAGACAACATTCACACTCATATTCACACACTAGGGCCAATTTAGTGTTGCCAATCAACCTATACCACCAAACCTCTTATACTGTGTGTGAATGCTCAAAAGTGAGCTTTGTTGGTGTCATTGACTTGTGTGGAATGCTTATCAAGATAATCGATGCTAACATGCTATTTAGGCTAGCTGTATGTACATATTACATCGTTATGCCTCATTTGTAGCTATATTTGAGATAATTTAATATCCTTTACTTTTATCTTCTTTGTATATAAGTTAGTTTTGCATGTCTCATGACACATTATCTGTATGTAATATCGGCTGCATTTCAGATAATTGTTTGTGTGCCATGTTGTTCCAGACCACAGTAAACATTACTTAGCTTGCCAAAGATTGTAATAAATCTATTAAAAGAAAACAGCCTGCCGATTCCTTTAACTTGGACACACACATCTATACCTTTGGCCATTCTGAGCCAGTCATTTCCAGGAGTTATCTCACCTTCTGAGTAGCCTCTGGTTTACTAATGGGTTCTAATGTTGTAAAAATGTGTAGAATAAACATATAACATTTGAACATTTCTGTCATTTTGATAGTAGGCTATTTTAGGCAATATAGACACTTTCGTCATGTGTTGCATTCACTATAAGACTTACAGTATATAGGGCTTTTCATTTTTTCCGGCTCCAGACAGATTTGTTTTTTGTATTTTCAGCGTTTTGGGTTGCCGACCACTGAGCTAGGCGCACAATAGCACACAAGCTAGAAATTAGTAATACATATCCTTAATCGAAAAATATTACAGTATAAAACAACACTTTTGCCAATATAAACAAGTATCAAACAAGTATAGTTGCATTCTACTTAGACATGCAATGTCTCCAAAGGCAAAAGCGTATTGGAAAGTATCCAGTAACAAACGTGTCTGCATCATTCCACTTACTGCGTCATGAGCTTGACTTAATTACCGTGTTCATTAGGTGTTGCCAAAACCTCCCACAAAAATCAATTACCACTCCACTTCAACTTATAGACAGCATAAATCCATTCCAGAAGGTTAATAACAAATAGGTTAGGATTTTTAATACCTACCATGGTTCTCTATTTCAGTGTTTTTCAACCTTTTTTGAGCCAAGGCACATTTTTTGCTTTGAAAAAATCCGGAGGCTCACCACCAGTAGAAATCACTAAAAAACGAAACTCAGTTGACAGTAAAAAGTCGTTGTCGCAATTGTTGGATGTGACTTTAAACCATAACCAATCATGCATCAATATAGCTCTTGTCTCAAAGTAGGTGTACTGTCACCACCTGTCACATCACGTCCTGATTTATTTGGAGTTTTTTGCTGTTTTCCTGTGTGTAGTGTTTTAGTTCTTGTCTTGCGCTCCTATTTTGGTGGCTTTTCATGTTTTGTTGGTATTTTCCTGAAGCAGTTGCATGTCTTCCTTTGAGCGATATTTCCCGCATCTACTTTGTTTTAGCAATCAAAAATATTTCAGTTGTTTTTAATCCTTCTTTGTGGGAACATTGTTGATTGTCATGTTCGGATTTACATTGTGGACGCCGTCTTTGCTCCACTGTAAGTCTTTGCTCGACAGTAAGTCTTTGCTGTTGTCCAGCATTCTGGTTTTGTTTACTTTGTAGCCAGTTCAGTTTTAGTTTTGTTCTGCATAGCTTTCACTAAGCTTCAATGCCTTTTCTTAGGGGCACTCACCTTTTGTTTATTTTTGGTTTAAGCATTGGACACCTTTTTA
>NC_084619.1:57204862-57237362 GCF_033978795.1 Nerophis ophidion | reverse complement strand
CATTTTCAAAATGGAGGAGGCTGATTTCAATCATTTGAAATCGCATAAAGGGAAGAAGACTAAGACCTATTCAGTAGGATTCAGATAGATCCAAGCTATTGAATATGCTAAAAAGAACAGTAAGCAGCTATGTTTTATTAATATACCGTAGCTGCGTGTGTCAAATATGAGTCATTAAATGACTCCCGCCTCCTGGTGGTAGAGGGCGCTGGTGATCCTTCTTACGACAACTCGGCTGCAGAAGAAGTGACAACAAGCAGCAAGAGTGAGCAGCGATCATTTATTTTTTCCTCTCGCTTGCACTTTTAACATGGAGGATTACATACCTAAGATAAAACGGTTTTCTAAACTGGGCTTTCAATCGAAGCAGGAGGTAAGAAAGGAAGAACTCCATCGAGACAGAGAGGCTTTTAAAACTGAAGAAAGATAAGGAAGACTTCTATAAACAAGTTATCGATGCTTTTGATCAGAAGGAGCTGCGCATGGACTTCATTTATAAGTAAAGGTAAGACCATAATTTAGTTTTTTTTAATTAAATGTGCCTTTCATGATGGTATCCTTACATCACACTCAAATTCATAAGCGCAGGCCTAAATTTACCGCATGCCTTTGGTAAGCGCCGGAGTGAGAAGAGGTTTTAAATTAGTTAGCGCCCCGGCGGCAATTCAAGGAAATACGGTATTACAAATAATGTGGCTGTACTACACTGCAGATTTTTTCTTAAAGAATTTCAAACATTTTTCTGGCCTAAATTAGGTGTTAAAATATGTCCAATTTATTTCTCATGTGTATTACAGTGCAGTATTTGTCTTGTTTTCAATTATTTTATTTTTAATATTATCTATGTTATTATATTTGTTTATGCGTTCGATAAAGATATTCACTAAAAGTGGGAATCTTTGAGCACTTCACAATTAGGTTCTCATAATATATATTTCAGTATATACAAAACCCAAAACCAGTGAAGTGGGCAAGTTGTGTAAATGGTTAATAAAAACAGAGCACAATGATTTCCAAATCCTTTTAAACCTATATTCAGTTGAACAGACAGAAAAGACAAGGTACTTAACGTTTGAACTGGTAAATTTGGTTATTTTTGCAAATATTAGCTCATTTGGAATTTGATGCCTGCTACATGTTTCAAAAAAGCTGGCACAATTGGCAAAAAAGACAGAGAAAGTTAAACAATGCTCATCAAACCCTTATTTGGAACATCCCACAGGTGAACAGGCTAATTGGGAACAGGTGGGGGCCATGATTGGGTTTAAAAGCAGCTTCCATGAAACGCTCAGTCATTCACAAACAAGAATGGGGCGAGGGTCACCACTTTGTGAACAAATGTGTGAGCAAATTGTCCAACAGTTTAAGAACAACATTTCTCAACGAGCTATTGCAAAGAATTTAGGGATTTCACTATCTACGGTCCGTAATATCATCAAAATGTTCAGAGAATCTGGAGAAATCAGCAAAAACCAACATTGAATGCTCATGACCTTCGATCCCTCAGGCGGTACTGCATCCAAAAGTGACATCAGTGGGTAAAAGATATCACCACATGGGCTCAGGAACACTTCAGAAAACCACTGTCAGTTACTACAGTTTGGGGCTATATCTGTAAGTGCAAATTAAAACTCTACAATGCAAAGCGAAAGCCATTTATCAACAACACCCAGAAACGCCGGCGGCTTCGCTGAACCCAAGCTCATCTAAGATGCAAAGTGAAAAGTGTTCTGTGCTTGATGAGTCCACATTTTAAATAGTTTTTGGAAACTATGGACGTCGTGTCTCCAGATCAGAGAGGAAAAGAACCATTCGGATTGTTCTAGGTGCAAAGTTCAAAAGCCAGCATCTGTGATGGGGGGTGCATTAGTGCCCAAGGCATGGGTAACTTACACATCTGTGAAGGCACCATTAATGCTGAAAGGTACATACAGGTTATGGAGCAACATAAGTTGTCATCCAAGCAACGTTCTTAGTCGGGTACTTTTTTGACACCGATCGTATCCCGCCAGTCCTACCGGGCACCGATTCACATACATCCAACCAAGCCATGTTACGGTACCTGGGTTGCACGTGACACACTTTGGCATTTGGCGATCACTCCAGCAGCACTGAAAGCGGCCTCAGCCAAAAGTTTTTTAATGCCAACAAAGATATTGACTCAAAAAAAACAACTAAATTTTTCCCCAAATTAGCTAGCTTAATGCTAATACCGTATTTTCCGAACTATAAGCTGCTCTTTTTTTCACACGCTTTGAACTTTGCTGCCTATAAATAGGTGCAGCTAATTTATGGATTTTTCTTCGCTAACGGCCATAATGTTCGACTATTTTTTATAAAACACCGACAGAGACACCGAAAAGGTGTGTTACTGTGTGTTCTATGGCGCCGTCTTTTAAACGGGTTTGCTCACTGCAGGTGCTTCACTTTGAAAATGTATCTCCTGTTTTGTTCCCTAAACCGGAAGTATTCATCCATAGCCTTACTGCTCGAAAAGGTTCTTCATTCATCACTCCAAGCAACATTTGTTCATTTTACAATATAACTAAAACCATTTTTATTTTCTAAACCGTCCCCAGTGTGATGTCTGTAGGAGTGTTTTCATGCATATCCATACACGCTATCATAATGTAATCAAGCTAAGCGAATATGCCAACAAGTATACAAGTGTCCGTGTTAGTATTATTAACTTACAACTGCATTCTTTTCGTGTTGTTTTCGTTTCATAAATTCACCAAATGTGACTGTGAAGTTATTGAGTCAAATTAGCTGATTGGAGAGCTAGCTTTCGCAGCTAGTGGGTCCATGACGATGACTTCTGTTTTGTTTGATCATCCGTTTTACTGCCGTGTTACAGACACTGTTTGGAAACAATTAAGGTATGTAAATAAACATTTACAAATGATTTTGTACCGGTATATATCTGTGGCTAACAGTTCTGTTGCGGCTAATATATTCATCTGTCCATTTTCTACCCCTTGTCCTTTTCGGGGTCGCAGGGGGGTGCTGGATCCTATATCAGCTACATTCGGGCGGTAGGCGGGATACACCCTGGACAAGTCGCCACCTCATCGCAGGGGCCAACACAGATGGACAATATTCACACACTTGGGTCCATTTAGAGTTGCCAATCAACCTATCCCCAGGTGCACGTCTTTGGAGGTGGGAGTACCCGGTCAGGGGGGAGAACATGCACCCATGCAAACTCCACACAGAATGTAAACATATTTATTTTTTCAAAAATTTGGTGAATTCTGTTTAAATACCGCGATCGATAGCCCAAAAAATATAGTATACATTGCTACTGACATGCTACTGATTAGCATTAGTGATTTTACATGGCATTTTCAACATCCGCACATTTCTTGATGAAAACTACAACTAAGATGCACATTACAATCACACAGCTGGTGCATAATGCAAACCCCGTTTCCATATGAGTTGGGAAATTGTGTTAGATGTAAATATAAACGGAATACAATGATTTGCAAATCTTTTTCAACCCATATTCAATTGAATGCACTACAAAGACAAGATATTTGATTTTCCAACTCATAAACTTTATCTTTTTTTTTCCGCAAATAATATTAATTTACAATATCATAGCTGCAACCCGTTCTAATGTAGTTGGGAAAGGGCATGTTCACCACTGTGTTACATCACCTTTTCTTTTAACAACACTAAATAAACGTTTGGGAACTGAGGAAACTAATTGTTGAAGCTTTGAAAGTGGAATTCTTTCCCATTCTTGTTTTATGTCGAGCTTAAGTCATTCAACAGTCCGGGGTCTCCGCTGTCGTATTTTACGCTTCATAATGCGCCACACATTTTCGATGGGAGACAAGTCCGGACTGCAGGTGGGCCAGGAAAGTACCCGCGCTCTTTTTTTACGAAGCAACGCTGTTGTAACACGTGCTGAATGTGGCTTGGCATTGTCTTGCTGAAATAAGCAGGGGTGTCCATGAAAAAGACGGCGCCTGGATGGCAGCATATGTTGTTCCAAAACCTGTATGTACCTTTCAGCACTAATGGTGCCTTCACAGATGTGTAAGTTACCCATGCCTTGGGCACTAATGCACCCCCACACCATCACAGAAGCTGCCTTTTCAACTTTGCGTTGATAACAGTCTGGATGGTTCGCTTCCCCTTTGGTCCGGATGACACAATGTCGAATATTTCCAAAAACTATTTAAAATGTGGACTCGTCAGACCACAGAACACTTTTCCACTTTGCATCAGTCCATCTTAGATGATCTCGGGCCCAGAGAAGCAGGCGGAGTTTCTGGATGTTGTTGATAAATGGCTTTCACTTTGCATAGTAGAGCTTTAACTTGCACATACAGATGTAGCGACGAACTGTATTTAGTGACAGTGGTTTTCTGAAGTGTTCCTAAGCCCATGTGGTGATATCCTTTAGAGATTGATGTCGGTTTTTGATACAGTCCCGTCTGAGGGATCCAAGGTCAAGGTCATTCAATGTCGGTTTCCGGCCAATGTCGCTTACGTGGAGTGATTTCTCCAGATTCTCTGAACCTTTTGATGATATTATAGACCGTAGATGTTGAAATCCCTAAATTTCTTGCAATTGCCATTTGAGAAACATTCTTCTTAGACTGTTTGACTATTTGCTCAGGCAGTTGTGGACAAAGGGGTGTACCTCGCCCCATCCTTTCTTGTGAAAGACTGAGCATTTTTTGGGAAGCTGTTTTTATACCCAATCATGGCACCCACCTGTTCCCAATTAGCCTGCACACCTGTGAGATTTTCCCAAAAAGTGTTTGATGAGCATTCCTCAACTTTATCAGTATTTATTCCCACCTTTCCTAACTTCTTTGTCACGTGTTGCTGGCATCAAATTCTAAAGTTAATGATTATTTGCCCAAAAAAATTGTTCATCAGTTTGAACATCAAATATGTTGTCTTTGTAGCATATTCAACTGAATATGGGTTGAAAATGATTTGCAAATCATTGAATTCCGTTTATATTTACATCTAACACAATTTCCCAACTCATCTGGAAACAGGGTTTGTAATTACAATACTTACAGTGCTAACACATTTTTGGGCGCAACAAAAGACTAGACGGCAAAGACTGAAGTGACCAGCCAACACACCATATATAAACTATACACTCCTGCCATCGAGTGTCTTAGGACTTGCAACTGTAATTGAGACTCAGAAATGTGATAATAAAACCAAATATAGTGAAGTGAATTATATTTATATAGCGCTTTTCTCCAGTGACTCAAAGCGCTTTTACATAGTGAAGCCCAATATCTAAGTTAGATTTGAACCAGTGTGGGTGGGACTGGGAGCAGGTGGGTAAAGTGTCTTGCCCAAGGGCACAACGGCAGTGACTAGGATGGTGGAAGCGGGGATCGAACCTGGAACCCCCAAGTTGTTGGCACGGCCACGCTACCAACTGAGCTATACCGCTCCTATACTGTATAGTATTGTTACTGTATAGTAACATTAAACATAATCAGTTTAATGTTTATATGTTGCAATAAAAAGTATATTTTATTATCAAAAACACAATTATTTATTAAAGGGCTACTGAAACCCACTACTACCGACCACACAGTCTGATAGTTTGTATATCAATGATGAAATATTAACATTGCAACACATGCCAATACGGCCTTTTTAGTTTACTAAATTGCTATTTTAATTTTCCCGCGGAGTTTCCTGTTGAAAACGTTGCGGAATGAAGACGTGTGTTTGTGACGTCTCGGGTTGTAGCGGACATATTAGCCCAGCACCACACACGGCTAAAAGTCGTCTCTTTTCATCGCATAATTACACAGTATTTTGGACATCTGTGTTGCTGAATCTTTTGCAATTTGTTCAATTAATAATGGAGACTATAAAGAATAATGCTGTTGGTGGAAAGCGGTGGATTGCAGCTGCCTTTAGCAACCGAAACACAGCCAGTGTTTTTTTGTTTGTTGTGAAACTTTAACACAGAGCGGTCAAGCGAACATGTTTCTCTACGTCAACCAGCAAGTTTTTGGATGGTAAAATTGTGATATTAAGTCGGCTCTTACCGGAGACTTCAGTGGATTATGCGACCTCCTCCCGTAGCTGTCAAAAAGGCAGCTCTGATCTTGGCTCCTCCATTGGCTTCTCTCAGAGACACTGGCGTTCACCGCAGCTCTCCGACTTTCAGGTATGACTTTATAATCTCACTAAAACACTATTAACACAATAAGCAGATAAGGGATTTTCCAGAATTATCCTAGTAAATGTGTCTAATAACATCTGAATCGGTCACACTGCCGTCGCCTGGAGCCGTCGCCTTGTCTTTTTTTATTTTTTATTTTTAGTGCTTCACTCTAACTTTCTTCATCCACGAATCTTTCATTCTCGCTCAAATTAATGGGGAAACCGTCGCTTTCTCTGTCCGAATTGCTCTTGCTGCTGGTGGCTATGATTATAAATAATGTGAGGATGTGAAGAGCCCTCACACCAGTGACGTCACGCGCACATCGTCTGCTACTTCCGGTAAAGGCAAGGCTTTTTTATTAGAGACCAAAAGTTGCGAAATTTATTGTCCATGTTCTCTACTAAATCCTTTCAGCAAAAATATGGCAATATCGTGAAATGATCAAGTATGACACATAAAATGGACCTGTTATCCCCGTTTAAATGAAAAAATCTCATTTAAGTAGGCTTTAAACACACACAAAAGCATCAGTCTCAATTCCAAGGTACCGCGAATAAGTACAGTATGCGTTCAAATGTGAACGGTACCCAACCCGAGTCTGAGCTCTCACCTGACAGCTCTGATGACCCCCTTGAGTGGCGTGGACAGATCCTCCACGGTGATGTCGCAATGGCAGCCTCTCTCATCTTGGGAATCCTCCGTGGTCATGCCGGCGTCCACTAAGAGCGGCAGGAGACGTTTTGTCAAAAAAACGAAACATTTACTGTACATAATGTTTGTCTTTTTATGACTTTTGGGGCGACAGGTGGAGACCCCGTCATTAGGGAACCACCCTTAATTAAGGCATTTTGTGTTCGAGGAATGTTTTTCTATTTTTTTAATCAACATGGGACGCCTTAAAAGTCACAAGCTTGCTCAAAGAGATACACACAATGATGGCACGCACACACACACACACACACACACACACACACACACACACACACACACACACACACACACACGCTATTTCCAGCGGGAGCAAGAGTGGATAAGAATGTGTGCGCTACACGTTAACTTTCAGTTTTGATCTGGAGCAGCCCAGGTGGACAAAATCATGGGAGGAAGGCGAATATTTCAGAGAATGCTTCAAACTCTAAATGTCTCCGTCCTCTCTCCGGCTGTGGTATTGCTACTGTTTGTACTTACAGTAAATTCCGGACTGTAACTTTTTTTCGACGCTTTGAACTTTGCGGCTTATAAAACGGTGCAGCGAATTAAATTGAGTTGAGTTGATTTTGAGTTTATTTCGAACATGCAAGCATACAACAGTTTCTGTATTCAACCAGTTCGAAAAGGAGTAGAAAGAAGCAGAGCTTATTTGATCCTACCCCATTTTCTATTACATAACAGTTGCTAAAACTTTTGTTCACTTCCTGTTCTCAATTTATGGATTTGTTTTTATGGATAATGCAAATAGTTTTCACTAAACACACGCAAAAGCACTAAAGAAGTGTGTTATTGTCTGTGCTATAGCGCCATCTTTTGGACGAGTTCGCGCACTGCAGGCTGGATGTTTAAAGCCTTGAACCGGAAGTAAAAGTGCCGATCCGTCTTCTAAATGGTCCATAGCCTTTGTACTCGTATGGATTTTTCATTCATCACTCCAGGCAACGTTTTTAAGTTTTACAATATAACTAAAACAATTCTTGCTTACTAAAGAATTTGTATTTACAAAGAAATATTTATGGGACACCGTCCCATGTGTGATGTCTGCAGGAGTGTTTTCATGCATATTTGTAGGTGCTATCGCAATGTAATGAAACCAGCGTCGTTAGCATTAGCTAATATGCTAACGCGTCTGTGTTAGTATTATTAGCTTACAATATAATTTTTTTTTGCATTGTGTTGGTTTCACAAATTCCTCAGTAAATTCACCAAAACATCACCGTGGAGTTTTTGAGTCTGTTTAACTGATTGGAGAGCTAGCTTCCGCAGCTATTGGGTCCATGACGATGACCTCTGTTTTGTTTGAACCACCGTTTTACTGCCCTGTTACAGACACTGTTTGGAAAAAATCACGGAATGTAAATAAATATTTAATAAATATTTCTTTGTAAATAACTCATTTCACAACGTATTGTAATCATAACAGTTGCTAAAACCTTTGTTCACTTCCTGTTCTCAATTTATGGATTTGTTATTATGGATAATGCAAAAAGTTTTCACTAAACACACGCAAAGTCACTGAAGAGGTGTGTTATTGTCTGTGCTATGGCACCATCTTTTGAACAAGTTCGCTCACTGCAGGCTGGATGCCGACAGTGTTTCCTGATGTTTAAAGCCTTGAACCGGAAGTAAAAGTGCCGATCCGTCTTCTAAATGGTCCATAGCCTTTCGACTCGTATGGACTCTTCATTCATCACTCCAGGCAATGTCTGTAAGTTTTACAATATAAATAAAACAATTCTTGCTTACTAAAGAATTGTTATTTACAAAGAAATACAGTATGTATGGGACACCGTCCCATGTGTGATGTCTGCAGGAGTGTTTTCATGCATATTTGTAGGTGCTATCGCAATGTAATGAAACCAGCGTCGTTAGCATTAGCTAATATGCTAACGCGTCTGTGTTAGTATTATTAGCTTACAATGTCATTTTTTTTGCATTGTGTCGGTTTCACAAATTCCTCAGTAAATTCACCAAAACGTCACCGTGGAGTTATTGAGTCTGTTTAGCTGATTGGAGAGCTAGCTTCCGCAGCTAGTGGGTCCATGACAATGACTTCTGTTTTGTTTGATTAGCCGTTTTACTGCCCTGTTACAGACACTGTTTGGAAACAATTAAGGTATGTAAATAAATATTTAATAAATATTTAGTTGTAAATAACTCCTTTCATAACGTATATATCTGCGACTTATATTCTGGTACGGCTAATACATGGAATTTGTTTTAGTTTTCTTTAAAATTGAGTTGGCGTGGCACTCTATAGTCCAGAAAATAGTTTTTCTAAATAGTAATTTATTTATTTTTTGTAGAGTAAATTGCTCTTCAATTCTAGTAATCTCTTATTATTTTAGACATTCTTAGAAAAAATAATAATCTGGGTGGATTCTTCACTCCTAAAGGGATGATCTCAATATTAGTCCTTCAAAAATATCACACAAAAACGCACGCACGCATACGCACACACATACACACTTCTGTTTTGTTTGATCCACCGTTTTACTGCCCTGTTACAGACACTGTTTGGAAACAATTAGGGTATGTAAATAAATATTTAATAAATATTTATTTGTAAATAACTCATTTCACAACGTATATATCTGCGACTTATATTCTGGTACGGCTAATACATGGATTTTTTTTGTTTTCTCTAAAATTGAGTGGGCGTGGCACTGTATAGTCCAGAAAATACGGTACTCTTTTTTTTTTTTTTTAAAGTAAATTCCTCATCTTCAATTCTAGTCATCTCTTATTATTTTAGACAGCCTGAGAAAAAATAATAATCTGGGTGGATATTACACTCCTAAAAGGAAGATCTCAATATTAGTCCTTCAAAATATCACACTAACACACGCACACACTTCTGTTTTGTTTGATCTACCGTTTTACTGCCCTGTTACAGACACGGTTTGGAAACAATTAAGGTATGTAAAATAATATATAATATATTACGAAAATTATATATATAATATATTACATATATTATATAGTATATATATAATACATATTTTTTTGTAAATAACTCATTTAACAACGTATATTCCTGCGACTTATATTCTGGTGCGGCTAATGCATGGAATTTTTTTTGTTTTCTCTAAAATTGAGTGGCCGTGGCACTCTATCGTCCAGAAATACGGTACTCTTTTTTTTTTTGGAGAGTAAATTGTTCATCTTCAATTCTAGTCATCCCTAGTGGTTAAGAGTGTCTGCCCTGAGATCGGTAGGTTGTGAGTTCAAACCCCAGCAGGGTGATGCTCCAAATCCCGGTATCACTCCAATATCAAGTAGTTATAAAACAATAAAAAATGACAAAAGCTTAGTATCAACTATATACCGCTCTTGACGTTTTTCCGTGTAGATCCACCCATGACTCAGGGACCTAGTGGTTAGAGTGTCCGCCCTGAGATCGGTTGGCTGAGAATTCAAACCCCGGCCAAATCATACCAAAGACTATATAAATGGGACCCATTACCTCCCTGCTTGGCACTTAGCATCAAGGGTTGGAATTGGGGTTTAAATCAACAAAAATGATTCCCGGGCGTGGCCACCGCTCCTGCCCACTGCTCCCCTCACCACCCAGGGGGTGATCAAGGGTGATGGGTCAAATGCAGAGAATAATTCCGGGTCAACGTGAATGACTGCTCGCTGACTGCTCTTGTTGCAAAAAAGCTAAGTATCGTTCTATCTGTGTGATTTTAACTGTTTTGCAGCTTTATTTACAACTTCTCGAACATATTTAATAGTTCAATTTAACTTGCAAATCACCCGATCTCTGTCTCACCACTCCGCCCTCAGCTAGCTAGCTGCTAAGCTAACGAGGCTAGCGGAGAAAGGCAGCGCCGGTGTGAAGGAAGCTACGCCCCCGCCACCGTGACCACCACTTCCCGAAGACAGCTGGCACTTCACACTGCGACGGAAAGTTTCTGTGAGTATGGCTTCCTGCGCTTCGTGCACTTTACTCATGGATAGGTTGGCTTTGCTAGGGAGCCGTGTCCGCCAGTTAGAGCAGTGTAATTTCGTAACTTTAGATGTTGCGGACACATCTGCTAGCGTTAGCTTTAGCGAGCTAACTAGCCCAGCTTGTAGCAGCCCTAAGCGGCCTACAAGCTACGGTGTACCGGTTGAGACGCATAATAGATTTAGCCCTTTAGCTAGTCCTACACCCCAGTCTACCGGGCACCACACTTTAGTCATAGGGGACTCCATCACCCGAAACATAAAGCTTAGCAAACCAGCCACAATTAAGTGTATTCCCGGGGGCAGCGCACCTGACATTGAAGCTAATCTTAGGGAGCTAACTCGCAACAGGTCTAGTAAACACGTACGGCAGGCTAACCGCACCACTAGTTATGCGAATATAGTAATGCACGTTGGCTCCAATGACGTTAGGATGAGACAATCAGAGATTACAAAGAGAAACATAGCCAGGGCTTGTAATCTCGCCAGAAAGATGTCCAGGCATCGAGTAATTGTCTCTGGCCCCCTGCCTGGGAGAGGCAATGATGAGAGATATAGTAGATTAGTCTCTCTTAACAAGTGGCTGGATAGCTTCTGTAGACAACAGGGATTTACGTTTATTGATAATTGGCCCTCTTTCTGGGGCAAACCTGGCTTGCTGAGGAGAGACGGCCTTCACCCTAACCAGGAAGGCGCTATCCTCTTGTCTCGGAACATAGATTTCGCAGTGAGCCACATTTGACTAACTGCACTAGAGCAAGCCCGGTCACAGGCAATTACAAAGCCTGCTAGCCTGGGTATGGAGTCAGTTAAGTTAGAACTAGCCAGCGCCAGGCTGGATGATCCCTGTACACATAGCAATTTTCGTAGAATAATACACAACTCACAAAATGTTTTTCTGCTGTGACTATGACTACGTCAGAGTTAGACATGCATTCTACTGAGGTGGCAAATTATGATGCGTTCAGTTTATCGCAGCACCAAGTAGACAATCTGAAAATTCCCGTCATATCAATTCCTAGATATGGTCGTAATTATTTTAAGTACACTGCGCATAATAAACGCAACATTATTAATATTGCTACTACGGATAATTTTATCAACAACTCCTTAAAACAGCCCACTACCTATAATATGGGCTTTCTAAACATCAGATCTTTGTCTCCCAAAACATTATTAGTTAATGAGGTCATTAGAGACAACAACCTTAACGTCATCGGTCTTAGCGAAACCTGGCTTAAACCATACGACTTTTTTGCGATAAATGAGGCATCCCCTCCTAACTATACGAATGCGCATATTGCCCGTCCCCTTAAAAGGGGTGGGGGGGTCGCACTAATATACAACGAAAACTTTAACTTTAGTCCTTACTTAAATAATAAATATAAATCGTTTGAGGTGCTTTCTATGAAGTCTGCCACACCTCTGCCTCTGTGCCTGGCCGTTATCTACCGCCCCCCAGGGCCCTATTCGGACTTTATTAGTGAATTCTCAGAGTTTGTTGCTGATCTAGTGACACACGCCGATAATATGATTATAATGGGGGACTTTAATATCCATATGAATACCCCATTGGACCCACCGTGCGTGGCGCTCCAGACTATAATTGATAGCTGTGGTCTTACACAAATAATAAATGAACCGACGCATCGCAGCGGTTATATGATAGACCTAGTGCTTGTCAGGGGTATCACCGTTTCCAAAGTTATGATACTCCCGTATACTAAAGTAATGTCCGATCATTACCTTATAAAATTCAAAGTTCAGACTCATGTTCGGCAAGCTAATAATAAAAACTGCTATAGCAGCCGCAACATTAATGCTGCCACAACGACGACTCTTGCGGACCTACTGCCCTCGGTAATGGCACCGTTCCCAAAGTATCTGGGCTCTATTGATAACCTCACTAACAACTTTAACAACGCCCTGCGCGAAACCATTAATAGTATAGCACCGCTGAAGATAAAAAAGGCTCCAAAAAGGGGTACGCCATGGTTTACTGAAGAAACTAGAGCTCAGAAATTATTATGTAGAAAGCTGGAACGCATATGGCGCACGACTAAACTTGAGGTGCACCATCAAGCATGGAGTGATAGTTTAATAACTTATAAACGCATGCTTACCTTAGCTAAAACTAATTATTACTCAAATCTCATCCGCATTAATAAAAACGATCCAAAATTTTTGTTTAGTACAGTAGCATCGCTAACCCAACAAGGGACTCCTTCCAGTAGCTCCACCCATTCGGCAGATGACTTTATGAAGTTCTTCAATAAGAAAATTGAACTTATTAGAAAGGAGATTAAAGACCATGTGTCCCAGCTACAACTGGGTTATAGTAACACAGATACGACTGTATATACGGCGGATACTGCAATAATCCAAAATAGTTTCTCTCGTTTTGATGAAATAACACTAGAAGAATTGTTACAACGTGTAAATGGAATAAAACAAACAACATGTTTACTTGACCCACTTCCTGGGAAACTTATCAAGGAGCTTTTTGTATTATTAGGTCCATCAGTGCTAAATATTATAAACTTATCACTTTCCTCGGGCACTGTTCCCCTAGCATTCAAAAAAGCGGTTATTCATCCTCTCCTTAAAAGACCTAACCTCGATCCTGACGTCATGGTAAACTACCGACCGGTGTCTCACCTTCCCTTTATTTTGAAAATCCTCAAAAAAATTGTTGCAGAGCAGCTAAATGAACACTTAGCGTTTAACAATCTATGCGAAACCTTTCAGTCCGGTTTCAGGGCAAATCACTCGACTGAGACAGCCCTCGCAAAATTAACGAATGATCTATTGCTAACGATGGACTCTGATGCGTCATCTATGTTGCTGCTCCTCGATCTTAGCACTGCTTTCGATACCGTCGATCATAATATTTTATTAGAGCGTATCAAAACACGAATTGGTATGTCAGACTCAGCCCTGTCTTGGTTTAACTCTTATCTTACTGATAGGATGCAGTGCGTCTCCCATAACAGTGTGACCTCGGACTACGTTAAGGTAACGTGTGGAGTTCCCCAGGGTTCGGTCCTTGGCCCTGTACTCTTCAGCATCTACATGCTGCCGCTAGGTGACGTCATACGCAAATACGGTGTTAGCTTTCACTGTTATGCTGATGACACCCAACTCTACATGCCCCTAAAGCTGACCAACACGCCGGACTGTAGTCAGTTGGAAGCGTGTCTTAATGAAATTAAACAATGGATGTCCGCTAACTTTCTGCAACTTAACGCCAAAAAAACGGAAATGCTGATTATCGGTCCTGCTAGACACCGACCTCTATTTAATAATACAACTTTACCATTTGACAACCAAATAATAAATCAAGGTGACTCGGTAAAAAATCTGGGTATTATCTTCGACCCAACTCTCTCCTTTGAGTCACACATTAAAAGCGTTACTAAAACGGCCTTCTTTCATCTCCGTAATATCGCTAAAATTCGCTCCATTTTGTCCACTAAAGACGCCGAGATCATTATCCATGCGTTTGTTACGTCTCGTCTCGATTACTGTAACGTATTATTTTCGGGTCTCCCCATGTCTAGCATTAAAAGATTACAGTTGGTACAAAATGCGGCTGCTAGACTTTTGACAAGAACAAGAAAGTTTGATCACATTACGCCTGTACTGGCTCACCTGCACTGGCTTCCTGTGCACTTAAGATGTGACTTTAAGGTTTTACTACTTACGTATAAAATACTACACGGTCTAGCTCAAGCCTATCTTGCCGATTGTATTGCACCATATGTCCCGGCAAGAAATCTGCGTTCAAAAGACTCCGGCTTATTAGTGATTCCTAGAGCCTAAAATAAGTCTGCGGGCTATAGAGCGTTTTCCGTTCGGGCTCCAGTACTCTGGAATGCCCTCCCAGTAACAGTTCGAGATGCTACCTCAGTAGAAGCATTTAAGTCTCACCTTAAAACTCATCTGTATACTCTAGCCTTTAAATAGACCTTTTTAGACCAGTTGATCTGCCGCTTCTTTTCTTTCCCCTATGTCCCCCCCTCCCTTGTGGAGGGGGTCCGGTCCGATGACCATGGATGAAGTACTGGCTGTCCAGAGTCGAGACCCAGGATGGACCGCTCGTCGGGACCCAGGATGGACCGCTCGCCTGTATCGATTGGGGACATCTCTACGCTGCTGATCCGCCTCCGCTTGAGATGGTCTCCTGTGGACGGGACTCTCGCTGCTGTCATGGATCCGCATTGAACTGAACTCTCGCGGCTGTGTTGGAGCCACTATGGATTGAACTTTCACAGCATCATGTTAGACCCGCTCGACATTCATTGCTTTCGGTCCCCTAGAGGAAGGGGGGGTTGCCCACATCTGAGGTCCTCTCCTCTCCAAGGTTTCTCATAGTCAACATTGTCACTGGCGTCCCACTGGATGTGAATTCTCCCTGCCCACTGGGTGTGAGTTTTCCTTGCCCTTTTGTGGGTTCTTCCGAGGATGTTGTAGTCGTGATGATTAATGCACTCCTTTGAGACATTTGTGATTTGGGGCTATATAAATAAACATTGATTGATTGATTGATAGTGTGTGTGTGACAATCATTGGTACTTTAACTTTTTTTTTTAATTATTTAAGACAGCCTTAGAAAAAAAATCTGGGGGTGGATTTTTCATTCCACACACACACACACACACACACACACACACACACACACACACACACACACACACACACACACACACACACTCACACACACACACACACACACACAGTGAGAGTCAGTCCAACTCACCGTCTGAAGCAACGGTCCGTGATTGGCTCTTCAGCCTCAGCGAGGGTCTGAACCTGGTCCGGTCGTTGAAGCTCCAGCTCTTCTGCACCTTGGCCGGGCTCCCGCTCATCAGCTCGGCGCCGCCCCCCACCTCATTGCCGGGGGAATAGCGCTGGCGGTCGTTGATGGACGTCTGCCGGCTCTTCATGCTCTGTCCCCGGGGACTCGCCATGCGGACTCGGTCCTTGAAGCTCAGCTTTTGGCTGCTTGGCGAAACGGGACGAGGGAGCGGTTTGGATGCCGATGTCCGACGGAGGTCGGGAGGCGGTGAGGGAATTTTGGGAGGTGATTTGTGAGTTTTAAAAAAGGACGGGACATGAGGAGAAAAGAATGGACAAAATTACGGCCTGTTCTAGAATGTTCCCTCAAAGCAAACACCATCTGACATGCCCAAAACAAACGAGCAGAAGCCAGATTGCTCGCCAGTCCTTCAGCACACCAAAGTAGGATGTAACAGTACGCCATCGTCACGGTTGAGTTTAAGTCCAGTAAAGGAACAGAATACTAAACATAAACCTGCTTACCTTGCGTCTACAAACCCCGTTTCCATACGAGTTGGGAAATTGTGTTAGATGTAAATATAAACGGAATACAATGATTTGCAAATCATTTTCAACCCATATTCAATTGAATGCATTACAAAGACAAGATATTTGATGTTCAAATTCATTAACTTTATTTTTATTTTTGCAAATAATAATTAACTTAGAATATCATGGCTGCAACACGTGCCAAAGTAGTTGGGAAAGGGCATGTTCACCACTGTGTTAGATCACCTTTTCTTTTAACAACACTCAAACGTTTGGGAACTGAGGAACCTAAATGTTGAAGCTTTAAAAGTGGAATTCTTTCCCATTCTTGTTTTATGTAGAGCTTCAGTCGCTCAACAGTCCGGGGTCTCCGCTGTCGTATTTTACGCTTCAAAATGCGCCACACATTTTCGATGGGAGACAGGTCTGGACTATAGGCGGGCCAGGAAAGTACCCGCACTCTTTTTTTACAAAGCCACGCTGTTGTAACACGCGCTGAATTTGGCTTGGCATTGTCTTGCTGAAATAAGCAGGGGCGTCCATTAAAAAGAGGGCGCTTAGATGGCAGCATATGTTGTTCCAAAATCACAGATGCCGGCTTTTGAACTTTGCGTCGATAACAGTCTGGATGGTTCGCTTCCCCTTTGGTCCGGATGACACGATGTCGAATATTTCCAAAAACAATTTGAAATTTGGTCTCGTCAAACCACAGAACACTTTTCCACTTTGCATCAGTCCATCTTAGATGATCTCAAGCCCAGAGACGCCGGTGGCGTTTCTGGATGTTGTTGATAAATGGCTTTCGCTTTGCATAGTAGAGCTTTAACTTGCACTTACAGATGTAGCGACCAACTGTATTTAGTGACAGTGGTTTTCTGAAGGGTTCCTGAGCCCATGTGGTGATATCCTTTAGAGATTGATGCCGGTTTTTGATACAGTGCCATCTGAGGGATCGAAGGTCACGGTCTTTCAATGTTGGTTTCCGGCCATGCCGCTTACGTGGAGTGATTTCTCCAGATTCTCTGAACCTTTTGATGATATTATGGACCGTAGATGTTGAAATTCCTAAATTTCTTGCAATTGCACTTTGAGAAACGTTGTTCTAAAACTGTTTGACTATTTGCTCACGCAGTTGTGGACAAAGGGGTGTACCTCGGCCCATCCTTTCTTGGGAAAGACTGAGCATTTTTTGGGAAGCTATTTTTATACCCAATCGTGGCACCCACCTGTTCCCAATTAGCCTGCACACCTGTGGGATGTTCCAAAATAAGTGTTTGATGAGCATTTCTCAACTTTATCAGTGTTTATTGCCACCTTTCCCAACTTCTTTGTCACATGTTGCTGGCATCAAATTCTAAAGTTAATGATTATTTGCGAAAAAAAAAAAAAAGTTTAACAGTTTGTACATCAAATATGTTGTCTTTGTAGCATATTCATTTGAATATGGGTTGAAAATGATTTGCAAATCATGGTATTCCATTTATATTTACATCTAAAACAATTTCCCAACTCATATGGCAGAAGAGGTTTTTTAAGTTCTGGCGTCTCCTCGGCACTCATGCTAGCCATTGATCCTGCCCTTGGACTACGTTGTATTCATTTTACAAGGAGACCCGTCTCTTTATCCCTGTTTACACTGCTTACCTTATCTGTTATTTTTGCCCTCAAGTGATAAAGATCGGATATTTTTTGCCAGTCTAAACTCTCCAAAGTGCTTCAAATCTGATATTTTTGCATCAGATTTGGGAAACAACAAGAGGTAGTCCGAGTCCCGATGGGATCTGATTTTTTCAAACGTGACTGCAGTCTAAACGGAAATGCCACCCGAATGCGACTCTATCGTCATCTTTGGGCGAGCTACGTGATTCTACCGCCCAGGAAAAGCTGAAGTGGATACATCATCACAGCATCCGGTTTCGGTGAGCATGGTACTTTTTCGACGGCTCAATTTTCATTGCATTACTAGTCAATAGTGCTTAAATAAGTGGTAAGGGTCCAGGAAAAAAAAGTCCTAAAATATGTGGAAATGCACGAGAGATTTTAGCGGCAAATCCGAGACCTTCATTTTTTGCAGATATAGTATCCATATTTAATATTGATGTCTGATCAAAAAACATAGAATTTACTTATACAAAATTGTAAAGGCTGCAGAAAAAATGCCTAAAATACATTAAAATGCACGAGAGCTTTTAGGGGCAAATCCGATACCTGATTATTTTGCTAATATCGGACCCATATTTAATGTCAATATCAATCCAAAAAACATCATATTATCATTTGCTTCTAATGTAAAACACAAAATGCTACAGAAAGTCCTAAAATACATGAAAATGCACATTAGAATCAGATGTTTTTCTGATAGACGTATTTTTCATAATATGATTTTTAAAAATTGTGATATTGATATTTATATAAAGGCTACAGAACAAAAGTACCAAAATACATGAAAATGCACCTGAGAGCTTTTAGCGGCAAATCCAATACCTGTTTTTTTGCTGATATCGGACCCATATGTAATGATAAAATAATGTCTTTTGATCCGATAGCAATATTTGCTTGCTATGAAAACCAAACTCTAGAGAAAAAAAAAGTCCTAAAATACGTGAAAATGCACATGACAGCTTTTAGCGGCAAATCCAATACATGATTTTTTTGCTGATATTGGACCCATACTTAATATGAATATCAAATCAAAAAACATACCATAATTTATTTGTTCTACAAAACACAAAATGCTAGGGAAAAAAGTCCTAAAATATGTGAAAAGGAACATGAGAAGTTTTAATGGGCAAATCCGATACCTGACTTTTTCCTGATATCGGACCTGTATTTTATGATAATAGGATGTTTTTTTTTAATTCATCCATCCATCCATCCATCATCTTCCGCTTATCCGAGGTCGGATCACGGGGGCAGCAGCCTAAGCAGGGAAGCCCAGACTTCCCTCTCACCAGCCACTTTGTCTAGCTCTTCCCGGGAGATCCCGAGGCGTTCCCAGGCCAGCCGGGAGACATAGTCTTCCCAACGTGTCCTGGGTCTTCCCCGTGGCCTCCTACCGGCTGGACGTGACCTAAACACCTCCCTAGGGAGGCGTTCGGGTGGCATCCTGACCAGATGCCCGAACCACCTCATTTGGCCCCTCTCGATGTGGAGGAGCAGCGGCTTTACTTTGAGTTCCTCCCGGATGGCAGAGCTTCTCACCCTATCTCTAAGGGAGAGCCCCGCCACCCGGCGGAGGAAACTCATTTCGGCCGCTTGTACCCGTGATCTTATCCCTTCGGTCATGACCATAGGTGAGGATGGGAACGTAGATCGATCGGTAAATTGAGAGCTTTGCCTTCCGGCTCAGCTCCTTCTTCCCCACAACGGATCGATACAACGTTCGCATTACTGAAGACGCCGCACCGATCCGCCTGTCGATCTCACGATCCACTCTTCCCCCACTCGTGAACAAGACTCCTAGGTACTTGAACTCCTCCACTTGGGGCAGGGTCTCCTCCCCAACCCGGAGATGGCACTTCACCCTTTTCCGGGCGAGAACCATGGACTCGGACTTGGAGGTGCTGATTCTCATTCCGGTCGTTTCACACTCGGCTGCGAACCGATCCAGCGAGAGCTGAAGATCCCGTCCAGATGAAGCCATCAGGACCACATCATCTGCAATCCCACGGCCACCAAACCGGAACCCCTCAACGCCTTGGCTGCACCTAGAAATTCTGTCCATAAAAGTTATGAACAGAATCGGTGACAAAGGACAGCCTTGGCGGAGTCCAACCCTAACTGGAAATGTGTTCGACTTACTGCAAGCAATGCGGACCAAGCTCTGGCGATGATCATACAGGGAGCGGACCGCCACAATAAGACAGTCCGGTACCCCATACTCTCTGAGCACTCCCCACAGGACTTCCCGAGGGACACGGTCGAATGCCTTCTCCAAGTCCACAAAGCACATGTAGACTGGTTGGGCAAACTCCCATGCACTCTCAAGAACCCTGCCGAGAGTATAGAGCTGGTCCACAGTTCCACGACCAGGACAAAAAGCACACTGTTCCTCCTGGATCCGAGGTTCGACTATCCGGCGTAGCCTCCTCTCCAGTACACCTGAAAAAACCTTACCGGGAAGGCTGAGGAGTGTGATCCACGATAGTTGGAACACACCCTCCGGTCCCCCTTCTTAAAGAGAGGGACCACCACCCCGGTCTGCCAATCCAGAGGTACCGCCCCCGATGTCCACGCGATGCTGCAGAGTCTTGTCAACCAAGACAGCCCCACAGCATCCAGAGCCTTAAGGAACTCCGGGCGGATCTCATCTACCCCCGGGGCCTTGCCGCCGAGGAGCTTTTTGACTACCTCAACAACCTCATCCCCAGAAATAGGAGAGCCCACCACAGATTCCCCAGGCACCGCTTCCTCAAAGGAAGACGTGTTGGTGGGATTGAGGAGGTCTTCGAAGTATTCCTTCCACTGATCCACAACATCCGCAGTCGAAGTTAGCAGAACACCATCCGCACCATACACGGTGTTGATAGTGCACTGCTTCCCCTTCCCCGGCGTATGGTGGTCCAGAATCGCTTCAAAGCCGTCCGGAAGTCGTTTTCCATGGCTTCCCCGAACTCTTCCCATGTCCGAGTTTTTGCCTCCGCGACCGCTAAAGCTGCACACCGCTTGGCCCGTCGGTACCCGTCCACTGCCTCCGGAGTCCTATGAGCCAAAAGAACCCGATAGGACTCCTTCTTCAGCTTGACGGCATCCCTCACCGCTGGTGTCCACCAACGGGTTCTGGGATTACCGCCACGACAGGCGCCAACAACCTTGCGGCCACAGCTCCAATCAGCTGCCTCGACAATAGAGGTTCGGAACATAGTCCACTCGGACTCAATGTCCCGCACCTCCCTCGTGACATGTTCAAAATTCTCCCGGAGGTGTGAATTGAAACTTTCTCTGACAGGAGACTCTGACAGACGTTTCCAGCAGACCCTTACAATGCGCTTGGGCCTGCCGCCAGGTCTGTCCGGCACCCTCCCCCACCATCGCAGCCAACTCACCACCAGGTGGTGATTGGTAGAAAGCTTCGCCCCTCTCTTCACCCGAGTGTCCAAAACATGAGGCCGCAAATCCGAGGACAGAACTACAAAGTCGATCATGGAACTGCGGCCTAGGGTGTCCTGGTGCCAAGTGCACATATGGACACCCTTATGTTCAAACATGGTGTTTGTTATGGACAATCCGTGATGAGCACAAAAGTCCAATAACAAAACACCACTCGGGTTTAGATCCGGGCGACCATTCTTCCCAATCACGCCTCTCCAGGTTTCACTGTCGTTACCAACATGAGCGTTGAAGTCCCCCAGTAGGACAAGGAATCACCCGGGGCAGCCCTTTCCAGTGCTCCCTCGAGTGTACCCAAAAAGGGTGGGTACTCTGAACTGCGGTTTGGTGCGTAAGCACAAACAACAGTCAGGACCCGTCCCCCCACCCGAACGCGGAGGGAAGCTACCCTCTCGTCCACTGGGTTGAACTCCAACGTGCAGGCTTTGAGCCGGGGGGCAACGAGAATTGCCACCCCAGCCCGTCGCCTCTCACTGCCGGCAACGCCAGAGTGGAAGAGAGTCCAGTCCCTCTCGAGAGAACTGGTTCCAGAGCCCTTGCTGTGCGTCGAGGTGAGTCCGACTACATCCAGCCGGAACTTCTCTACCTCGCGCACTAGCTCAGGCTCTTTCCCCCCCAGTGAGGTGACGTCCCAAGAGCTAGCTTCTGTAGCCGAGCGCAGCCCGGCTCACAATGCACCCGACCTCTATGGCCCCTCCCATGAGTGGTGAGCCCATTGGAGGGACGACCCACGTTGCCTCTTCGAGCTGTGCCCGGCCGGGCCCCATGGGGACAGGCCCGGCCACCAGGCGCTCGCCATCGTGCCCCAACTCCGGGCCTGGCTCCAGAGAGGGGCCCCGGTGACCCGCGTCCGGGAAAGGGAAATCTGAGTTCATTTTGTTGTAATTCCATAGAAGTCTTTGAGCTGCTCTTTGTCTGATCACTCACCTAGGACCTGTTTGTCTTGGGAGACCCTACCAGGGGGCAAGAAAGCCCCCAGACAACATAGCTCCTAGGATCATTGGGACACGCAAACTCCTCTACCACGGTAAGGTAGCAGCTCAGAGAGGATTTTTTTAAAATTCAATATTAATATTTGCTTGTTCTAAAACACATAAGGCTACATTAAAAAGTCCTAAAAGACTTGAAAATGCACATGAGACCTTTTAACGGGCAAATCCGACACCTGATTTTTTTTTGCTGATATCGTACCCATATATAATGTTTTTTGATCCAATATCAATATTTGCTCGTTATAAAACACAAAAGGCTACATAAAAAAGCCCTAAAATACATAAAAATGCACATGACAGATTTTAGTGGCAAATATTACACATCATTTTTTGCCTATATTTGACCCATATTACATATCAATATCGAATCAAAAAAACATACCATGATTTCCTTGTTCTGCAAAACACAAAAGCCTACATTAAAAAGTCCCAAAATACGTGAAATTGCACATGAGTGCTTTTAACAGGCAAATCCGATACCTGATTTTTTTTGCTGAAATCGGATCCAGATTTAATGATAATAGGAAGTTTTTTGATTTGATGTTAATATTTGCATGTTATAAAACACACAAGGCTACATAAAAAGTCCCAAAAGACGTGAAAATGCACATGAGAGCTTTTAAGGGGCAAATCCAATACCTGTTTTTTTTCTGATATCGGACCTATATTACATAATAATAGGGAGGTCTTTTGATTTGATATTAATATTTGCATCTTATAAAACACACAAGGCTACATAAAAAGTCTTAAAAGACGTGAAAATGCACATGAGCACTTTTAACGGGCAAATCCGATACCAGATTTTTTGCTGATATCGGACCCATATTTAATGATAATAGGAATTTTTTTATTTGATATTGATATTTGCATGTTATAAAACACACAAGGCCACATAAAAAGTCCTAAAAGATGAGAAAATGCACATGAGAGCTTTTAACGGGTAAATCCAATACCTGATTTTTTTCTGATATCGGATCTATATTTCATGATAATAAGGAGGTCTTTTGATTTGATATTATTTGCTTGTGCTAAAACACAAAAGGCTGCATTAAAAAGTGATACATCATTTTTTGCTGCTATCTGACCCATATTACATAATATCAAATCAAAAAACATACCATAATTTACTTGTTCGAAAAGTAAAAAAGCCTACATTAAAAAGTCCTAAAAAACGTGAAAATGCACGTGAGAGCTTTGAACGGGCAAATCCAATACCAGATTTTTCTGCTGATATTGGACCCATATTTGATGATAATAGGAAGTTTTTTGATTTGATATTAATATTTGCATGTTGTAAAACACAAAAGGCTACATTAAAAAGTCCTAAAAGACGTGAAAATGCACATGAGAGCTTTTAACCAGCAAATCGATACCTGATTTTTTGCTTAAATCGAACCCATATATAATGATAAAATAATGTTTTTTGATCCTATATTAATATTTGCTCGTTATAAAACAGAAAAGGCTACATAAAAAAACCTTAAAATACATGAAAATGCACATGAGAGCTTTTGGTGGCAAAAAATGATACATAATTTTTTGCTGCTATTGGACCCATATTACATATCAATATCAAATCAAAAAACATACCATAATTTACTTGTTCGAAAAGTACAAAAGCATACATTAAAAAGTCCTAAAATACGTGAAAATGCACATGAACGCTTTTAACGAGTAAATCCAATACCTGATTTTTTCTGATATCGGACCTGTATTTCATAATAATAGGGAGGTCTTTTGATTTGATATTACTGTTTGCATGTTATGAAACACACAAGGCTACATAAAAAGTCTTAAAAGAAGTGAAAATGCACATGAGCGCTTTTAACGGGCAAATCCAATACTTGATTTTTGCTGATATCGGACCCATATTTAATGGTAATAGGAAGTTTTTTGATTTGATATTAATATGTGCATGTTATAAAACACACAAGGCTACATAAATAGTCTTAAAAGATGTGAAAATGCACATGAGCGCTTTTAACGGGCAAATCCGATACCTGATTTTTTTCTGATATGGACCTATATTTCATAATATTAGGGATGTCTTTTGATTTGATATTCATATTTGCTTGTTCTAAAACACAAACAGCTACATAAAAAGTCCTAAAAGATGGGAAAATGCACACAAGAGCTTATAGCAGCAGATGCAGACAACCCAGAACCCCAAAACAAGGCTTTTGCAACTGAAGAAGGACCAGCATGCATTGCAGCAGGCCAGAGGGTCAGAAAAAAAACAATGTTGTCATCCGCTCTCCGGAAAACAAATCTTCAGTATTATTACATTTTAATCAAACTATGAAATGGGGAAAATTTCCCAACTCAACATTTGCATCCCATATCGTGCTTAGATGCTGCATTTTGGCAGAAGTTTAGTAGGAAGTTGTACAAAAATCTAAAGTGAGGCGCTTTCCTGCAACATGCTCAAACCCGCACAGCGATGCACGACAAATAAGGAGGAAACATAAACAGATAGAAAAAGAATGGCTGACATGCTGCCATGAAAGTGCTTGCGGGAAGAGGACGCGTCAACATTTGCAACTACATTTTTACCAATTAAAATGCAATTTCTTTACAGCGTCCTACTAAATTCAATGCAGCAAAACGAGGAATATCTTTTTAATGAAGAAATCATTAGTGTCTGCTCAGAATGTCTTCCAATTCAACTTTGAATTTCACAACAGTCTTTTGAGAGTTGACAAGCAATCTGCATACTTGGACTGCCTTTAAATCCTGCCTCCTGATAGGATGCTGGCTGACAACGACCAAACTACAAGCAGCATTAAACACACGTATGGGGAAAACGTTGCAAATTACAAATGCTGCAGGATCAAAAGCAAAACCGATTGGAAAACGTTACGAATCCTTAATAACACACACATGGCTCATAAAAACAAACACATGGGATAAATGCTGAAAGTTTGTGGGACACAAAGGAAATTTAGCCAGGATTTATCAGGCGTGCATGAGCAGAATACACAGAACAAAGTTGGCGGAATGAAAAGGTAATTATCATTAATATTTTTTAACTTAACAGGCATGTGATTTGACCACAATGAAAAAGACTGAAAAAACTTCCGGGGTCTGGGGGACTAAAATTAACAAAGACAGCACCATTTGAAGAAAATATTTTAGTGTTTAAAGACATGAAAACATCATTTTTTAACATATTTGAAATCATTCTATCATTACTATTAGTCAGATATTCTATATATGGGGTAAAAAAAATAGTGGTGTAACAGGTTTGCCAAGATTTATTATTATACAAAATATATTTTAAAGTAAAGACTATTACATGATATATGCTATCAGAAAGTAGCATTAATTATAAAATACATAACCACTAATAACAATTCACCGTTTTAATGTATATGCCTAATTGCCTACACGTTTAGTTATAAATATAACAAAATACCAAATGTAAACATTTTATTCTTTTCTCCAAAATAGGATATAAATTTATGAAAATAATTAAACATGTTTAGTATTGTTCGCTCATATTTGAAAATAGGAAATAATAATAATGTAAGGACACATGAAACAAGTGTGAAAATATTGACCTTCAAGATTGTTACACCACTGACAATATTGTTTCAAGAGACTACATAAGAACTTAATATTACAAAATAGTATTATATGCAAATTTATTTGAAATAAATTGTTAACTGGAATCAATAATGAGACTCTTTGAATTTCTGTAATTTCATAATATATTATATTTTTAGAAAAACCCATTTATATTTCGCAAAAGCAATAATTGGTTAATATTTAAAACAAACATGCGTATTTCCCAAGCAAATATTTTTTTTAGCTTACCTCATTATTAACTACCCTGTCTGCAACTGAAGTGGGTTGTTTGGGTGGATCTTTCGTCTCGATGTCTACGGCAGTTGTCGATGTAAACAAAAGATGAAATTGAGCAATATGACAATATAAACAAGAAACGTATAAATATAGCTGCATATCACTTACACGTACAAAGTCTCCAAGGCAGAAGCGTAATAGAAAGTATCCAGTAACAACCGTGTCCGCACCAGTCCATTTTCTGCGTCGGAAGCTTAATCTAATGAATTATTGTGACGACAAGTGGTCATTACAAAGCAATTACCACCCCATTTCAGCTTAAAGAGAACATATGTCCACTTCAGATTGTTAGTACAGTGATTCTCAAACTGTGGTGCGTGCACCACTCGGGGTACGCCTAAGAATCACCTAATTACCGTTCAAACTGTGTGTAATGTTACAGCCGTTAAATAAAACCTCTGCCTTGTTTTTAATGAATATTTTGGCCAACTACGCTACTGAATGAATTATTGTGACCACGATCTGTCATTAAAAAAAAAACAACTACCACTCCACTTCAATTTAAAGACAGCATACGTCTATTTCAAACCGTTAATAATAAATAGATGATCTATTATATTGTTTTCTGTTTGATTAATTTCACTTGATAATGGTAATGTTACAGCTGTTAAATAAAACCTCTGCCTTGTTTTTAATGAATTACCACTCCACTTCAATTTAAAGACAGCATACGTCCATTCCGAAACGTTAATGATAAATAGATGATATATTACATTGTTTTCTGTTTGATTAATTTCACTTGATAATTGTAATGTGACAGCTGTTAAATAAAACCTCTGCCTTGTTTTTAATGAATTACCACTCCACTTCAATTTAAAGACGGCATACGTCCATTTCAAAACGTTAATGATAAATAGATGATCTATTATATTGTTTTCTGTTGGATTAATTTCACTTGACAATTGTAATGTTACAGCTTTGTTTTTAATGCATATTTAGGCTTACTACGCTACTGAATTAATTATTGTGACCACGATCTGTCATTTAAAAAAAAAATACCACTCCATTTCATTTAAAGACAGCATACGTCCGTTTCGAAACGTTAATAATAAATATATTATCTATTACATTGTATTCTGTTTGATTAATTTCACTTGATAATTGTAATGTTACAGCTGTTGAATAAAACCTCTGCCTTGTTTTTAATGAATTACCACTCCATTTCAATTTAAAGACAGCATACGTCCATTTCAAAACGTTAATGATAAATAGATGATTACATTGTTTTCAGTTTGATTAATTTCACTTGATAATTGTAATGTTACAGCTGTTAAATAAAACCTCTGCCTTGTTTTAATGAATTACCACTCCACTTCAATTTAAAGACAGCATACGTCCATTTCAAAACATTAATGATAAATAGGTGATCTATTATATTGTTTTCTGTTTGATTGATTTCACTTGATAATTGTAATGTTACAGCTGTTAAATAAAATCTCTGCCTTGTTTTTAATGAATTACCACTCCACTTCAATTGAAAGACAACATACATCCATTTTGAAACGTTAATGATAAATATATGATCTATTATATCGTTTTGTTTGATTAATTTCACTTGATAATTGTAAAGTTACAGATGTTGAATAAAACCTCTGCCTTGTTTTTAATGAATTACCACTCCACTTCAATTTAAAGACCGCATCACGTCCATTTCGAAACGTTAATGATAAATACATGATCTATCATATTGTTTTCTGTTCGATTAATTTCACTTGATAGATGGAATTTGTTACAGCTGTTAAATAAAACCTCTGCTTTGTTTTTATGAATATTTAGGCCTACTACGCTACTGAATGAATTATTGTGACCACGATCTGTCATTTAAAAAAAAAACTACCACTCCACTTCAACTTAAAGACAGCATACGTCCATTTCGAAACTTTAATAATAAATATATTATCTATAATATTGTTTTCAGTTTGATTAATTTCACTTGATAATTTTTCTAACACCCCACATTTCAAAATAAAAGCATTCTATATTATTCCTAATGATACCATATCGGTTTAAAAGCATAATTGGCACGTTCTCACAGCTCCGGTCTCGTATCCGAAGTGAAAAAGTTGTCATTTCTTTTGAAATTCTGTTTGATCCTGCAGCGTTTGTTTCCATTTCGTGTGTTTTATGCTGCTCGTGTCACCCATCGTAGATTTTTTTTGTTTTTTGTCTCAAAAGTGCGAGGTCTCACTCTCTACAGAGAGAAACGTGGTCCTCCATGCTATTAGTCAGTCATTCCCACAGCTTGGAGCGCAGCCAGGATGCTGGGAAGTACCTCCTGTATTTCCTAGTATACCTTCGGAAGAACTTCCCGCCACGCTTACTGGAGCGAAGGAAGGAGGGAAGGAAGGAGGAAGGATATTAAAAAGAGGAGTGGAGTCCCCAGCCACACACACAATATTGGAGGAGAGTACACACAGTAAAAGAGCGCACATATTTGAGTCTCCATGACGCTGCTGCGTTGCGACCAAGCGTCCGCGCCGTGATTCACCGTGTTTGGCTTTTGGGCCGTGAGGGAAAATCATTTCCTTTTTTGACAAGCATTTAAAAAAAACATGGCTCCCAGCAGCACGCCATGAGGTAATTATTGTCCGGCCTCTTGTGTGCGCACTGAAACAGTCTTTGAAGGTGTCGGCAGCGGCGGCAAGCGTGACCTATCGGCTATTCCTGTCTGCGCGCCACGCTTTGATCGAGCTCCCGGACGTCATGAACGGAAATTGAACGATGTTGCTCAAACTTTGCTATCGACAAGTCTGTTGGTTACGCCCCAATATCTTTGCATTATACTTGTCAGGTTTGCCACTGACAGTTTGTTTGTGTTTTAGTTTTTCCTCTGTGTTTAGTATTTCCTGTTTTTTAGTTCCTGTCAGCGCTCTTATTTTGTCTATTTCCTTTTTTTTCCCTGTGCGCTGTTTCCTCTCGGCTGCGGCTGATTGGCAGATGGCCACACCTGGTGTCAATCAGCCCGCTCCTATTTGTACCTGCTTTGTCTTCCCGTCAGGGCTGGATTATTGTCGCTCTTGTCGTTGCTACCTGTCGTGTCGTATCATGTCTTGTCAATGCAGCGTTGCGGTAAGCTATATCTGATTGCGTTTTTTTGTTCCCTGCTTCCAAGTTTGTTTTCATATTACATGTACGACTTCTGTTTCCTGCTCGATACCTGCTAGCTTCCACGCTATGCCTTTTTTGTTTTTGCTAGCTTCCATGCTAAGCTCCGTTTATTTTCTAGTTCCCATGCTATCTCTCTTTGTTTGTCATCCGCCTCGTGCGCGCTTTTTGTTGTACCCCTCTGGTTTGTTCCTGTTTTAGTATTTTTTATTAAATCATGTTTTCTCACTCCATGTCTGTCTCCATCTCTGCATCCTGGGGTTTGTCACAAACTAACTCTGACAATACTAGAAATATTACTTAATTTTGTGTTTAATTTTGAAAATCATGGATTTTGATACTTGACTTAAAAAATGCCAACTTCTCCCATGTTAGCATGCTATTTAAAACATGCATTTCTTATTTTATTTTTGTAATTAAAAAAAAAAAATTCTTTAAATTTTAAATATATCTTTGATGAATAAAAAAATATTTTGTATTTCTTATAAAAATTATATTTTTTTATATATTTTTTAAAACATTTTGTGTATTTATTTTAATGCTAACATGCCAATGTTTTAAAATGCATTTTTTTTTCATTAAAAAAATGATATATTTTTCTTTAAATTTCAAATATATCTTTAATTAATTAATACATTTTATTTTGAGGAAGCAGTGCCAGGGGAATCTGTGGTGGGCTCTCCTATTTCTGGGGCTGAGGTCGCTGAGGTAGTTAAAAAGCTCCTCGGTGGCAAAGCCCCAGGGGTAGATTAGATCTGCCCGGAGTTCCTTAAGGCTCTGGATGCTGTGGGGCTGTCTTGGTTGACAAGACTCTGCAGCATCGCGTGGACATCGGGGGCGGTACCTCTGGATTGGCAGACCGGGGTGGTGGTTCCTCTCTTTAAGAAGGGGGACCGGAGGGTGTGTTCCAACTATCGTGGGATCACACTCCTCAGCCTTCCCGGTAAGGTTTATTCAGGTGTACTGGAGAGGAGGCTACGCCGGATAGTCAAACTTCGGATTCAGGAGGAACAGTGTGGTTTCTGTCCTGCTCGTGGAACTGTGGACCAGCTCTATACTCTCGGCAGGGTTCTTGAGGGTGCATGGGAGTTTGCCCAACCAGTCTACATGTGCTTTGTGGAATTGAAGAAGGCATTCGACCGTGTCCCTCGGGAAGTCCTGTGGGGAGTGCTCAGAGAGTATGGGGTATCGGACTGTCTTATTGTGGAGGTCCGCTCCCTGTACGATCAGTGTCAGAGCTTGGTCCGCATTGCCGGCAGTAAGTCGAACACATTTCCAGTGAGGGTTGGACTCCGCCAAGGCTGTCCTTTGTCACCGATTCTGTTCATAACTTTTATGGACAGAATTTCTAGGCGCTGTCAGGGTGTTGAGGGGATCTGGTTTGGTGGCCACGGGATTAGGTCTCTGCTTTTTAAAGATGATGTGGTCCTGATGGCTTCATCTGGCCAAGATCTTCAGCTCTCACTGGATTCTAAAATTAATCTCAATCAAGAAAAATTACTAATGATGTTCCATAAATTCTTAAATTTTTTCAAAAGATTCGAATTAGCTAGTTTTTCTCTTCATTTTTTTCGGTACAATTTTGAATTTTAAAGAGTCGAAATTGAAGATAAAAAATGTTTCAAAATGTAATTTTTTCGGGTTTTCTCCTCTTTTAAACCGTTCAATTAAGTGTTTTTTTCATAATTTATTCTCTACAAAAAACCTTCCTTAAAGAAAAAAAAATGTACGACGGAATGACAGACAGAATTATCCATTTTATATATGTATATATATATATATATATATATATATATATATATATATATATATATATATATATATATATATATATATATATTGAGCAGTGAAGTGAAGTGAATTTTATTTATATAGCGCTTTTCTCAAGTGACTCAAAGCACTTTACAAAGTGACACCCAATATCTAAGTTCCATTTAAACCAGTGTGGGTGGCACTGGGAGCAGGTGGGTAAAGTGTCTTGCCCAAGGACACAACGGCAGCAACTAGGATGGCACAAGCGGGAATCGAACCTGCAACCCTCAAGTTGCTGACACGGCCACTCTACCAACCGAGCTACGCCGCCCCCACATATAGCAATAGCAAATTGGCTATTTCTGGCAATTTATTTAAGTGTGTATCAAACTGGTAGCCCTTCGCATTAATCAGTGCCCAAGAAGTAGCTCTTGGTTTCAAAAAGGTTGGTGACCCCTGGTATAAAATCTGTACGCTGACTACTCTAAATCCTCGATAGTCTTCTTCCTTGACAAGACAGAGTAATTCCAGCTAAAATGTGACGTTTGTTCTTAGTTTTGCTTCTTTTCAGCACTTTATTCCACAGACATAAAATAGTTGAAAGCTAAAATAAAAGGATTGTTGACGTCTGCTCAAACAAAGGCCGGCAGCGGTTTAGCGCGCCGGTGAAGCTAAGAAATAGCGCTGGAGAAGGTGTTCAAAATGGTGCAAATGAGGCTTTGCGCCACAAGAGCTTGGAAGGAAGTAAAGCCTAATTAAAGTGAAGGATTTATGCAGACGCTGTCGGGCCAATTAAAATGTTTGCTTTGAAGACGTCGGGCACGTTTGTTTGTTTTCAGTATAGAAAATGCTGGAACAGACCGTAATATTCAAATACTTCCTGAGTGAATTGTAACAATATGAGGAGAAGTATAAATAAAGTGTTTTTTCATCATTTACCTTGGCAAACAAAACAGGATTCTTCAGATATGGTGATGACAAAGTTGACAATTAGCACTTTCCCAAACACCAAATTAGAACGATAATATAAGCACTTGTCCATAATATATACAAACTGGCAATATTTTGTTTATTCAGTAGTAATGATAAACTTAGCCCAGGGTTAGCATTACCGTTTCAAACTATAATTACCATAAAACCACTTAAATGATCCACGGTGACAGCCTAAGAATTTATTCTGGGTATCTCCATTACAAATGTGATTACACACTTGTTTATGTACGCGAAACAACTTACATATTTTTTAAATCACAATGTGTGTTGACTCATTTTCAGAAGTTAGTACTTTTGTACACTGACTTGGTAGAGGTGGCCCAAAAAATAGATTTACATCCATATCACAATCCTTATTCATGCCGAGTCTAAATTGATCTATAATTTTCAAAAATAAAAAAAAATAAAAAATTGTGTGTATATAAATATATATAAATATATTATACACACACACATATACATATATATATATATATATACATATATATATATATATATATTAGGGGTGGGCAAATTAATGCGTTAATTA
>NC_084619.1:57182362-57194862 GCF_033978795.1 Nerophis ophidion | reverse complement strand
AGTCAGTCTTCCAGAGGATTAAAAAATTGCCTCTACCAAGAGAACTTTCCGCTAAGAAGGCCAAGAAAGTAACGCATGCAAGCTGTGAACCGTGCACAAGGAGAAGAGTGGAAAGGCGTGGGAACCGGCGGAGGTATCAGGGCGAGGATGTTGCGTGTGGACGAGGCCTCGCGTGGAACGCTTGCGGGGTGAAAAAAAAAAACACAGTCCAAAACAACAAAGGGAGCGCCAAAGCTAATATGTGCTAGCTGAACATAATAAGTTGTAGTCAACACAGCACATCTTTGTCTGGTGTTCTCGCTTCTGGTCTGACTTGAATTACTCTTACTGCTTTGGCCACTTCATTAGGCACATGTGCAGAATATGCAGACAGAAACTCTGCCCGGGCAAGGAAAATAATGCTCATTTAGAGATGTAACATTGTGGTTATTCAGTGTTTTCCCCCCACAGGACTGCAATCTATTTGGGGCAAGTTCGATTTGGATAGTTGGCCGTCACGCATGTGCATGTGATTGCAACGGACGCGAGATTTGCTGGATTTCAGCACAGCACCCGCTGCTCGTTGAAAAGAGCGATACCTGCGTTATTTTTTTTTTTGGTTCAATAGGACCAGAAAAAGTCGCTTGATTTTTTGTTGGTTATTTGGTGGCTATAGACAATCTAAAGCAGGGGTTGTCAAACTCGTTTTAATTGAGGGCCACATCACAGTTATGTTTGCCCTCAGAGGGCCACTTCTAACAGTGAGTTATATGATTAGTGAAGTGAATTATATTTATATAGCGCTTTTCTCTAATGACTCAAAGCGCTTTTACACAGTGAAACCCAATATCTAAGTTACATTTTAAACCAGTGTGAGTGGCACTGGGAGCAGGTGGGTAAAGTGTATCGCCCAAGGACACAACGGCAGTGACTGATTTTTATTGTACTATTTTTCTATTTTGTTTCCATTTATACCCCCATTATTTACTTTTTACTTTTTAAATTGATCTCAACTCTGTACACTGCTGCTGGAATTTTAATTTTCTTAAAGAAACTCTCCCAAAGGAATCATTAAAGTATTATCTATCCATCTATCTATCCATCTATCCAGCTATCTATCTGATGGCGGAAGCGGGGGTCGAACCTGGAACCGTCAAGTTGCTGGCACGGCCACTCAACCACCCATCTATACTACTCCGATTACACAGATGCCTACGCATTTGATGATTTGTTTTTTTTTATGTATAACAATGTTAAAAAAGGGGGTCGAGTTTACAGTAAAAAAAAACTGACAGGTCAGTCGCAAAATTTTACTGTAAAAATTTACAGTGGTTTTTTTCAGCATGTTACTGTAAATGGGAAAAACAGTACCACTGTTTTGCATGTTGCAAAACTGGCAGCTCAGTCAATGGAATGTTAGTGTTTTTTTTTTACTGTAAATATAAAACTGCATTTTTACAGTAAAATTCTGGCAATTTCGCTGCCGGATTTTACCGTAAAAACGACAACTGTAGATTTTGCCGTGTACTTTTGTAAAATAGCAGAATAGTACCACCGTTTTTTTTTTACAGTAAAAAATTGGCAGCTCAGTCGCAAAAATTTTACCGTAAAAATGTATAATGTTTTTTCAGCATGTTACTGTAAATGGGAAAAACAGTAAATCTGTTTTGCACGGTACAAAACTGGCAGCTCAGTCAATGGAATGTTACGGTGTTTTTTTTTTACTGTAAATATAAAACTGCACTTTTACAGTAAAATTCTGGCAATTTAGCTGCGGGATTTTAGCGTAAAAACGACAACTGTAGATTTTACCGTGTACTATTGTAATACAGCAGAACAGTACCACCATTTGTTTTACAGTAAAAAACTGGCAGCTCAGGCGCAAAAATTTTACGGTAAAAATTTACAGTGTTTTTTCTCAGCATGTTACTATAAATGGGAAAAAACAGTAGATCTGTTTTGCACGGTACAAAACTGGCAGCTCAGTCAATGGAAAGTTAGTGTTTTTTTTTTTACTGTAAATATAAAACTGCATTTTTACAGTAAACTTCTGGCAATTTAGCTGCCGGATTTAACGTAAAAACGAAAACTGTAGATTTTACCGTGTACTATTGTAAAATAGCAGAATAGTACCACTGTTTTTTTTTACAGTAAAAAAACTGGCAGCTCAGTCGCAAAAATTTTACCGTAAAAATTTATAGTGTTTTATTCAGTATGTTACTGTAAATGGGGAAAAAAACAGTACATCTGTTTTGCACGGTACAAAACTGGCAGCTCAGTCAATTGAATGTTACGGTGTTTTTTTACTGTAAATATAAAACTGCATTCTTACAGTAAAATTCTGCCAATTTAGCTGCCAGATTTTAGCGTAAAAACGACAACTGTAGATTTTACCGTGTACTATTGTAAAATAGCAGAACAGTACCACCGTTTTTTTTCAGTAAAAAAATGGCAGCCCAGTTGCCAGCATTTTATGGTAAAAAAATCAGTGGTACTGTTTTTCATGTACAGTAAAATGCTGTAAGTCACTGTAAAATCCATTTATTAAATTTGACGATTTGATGAAGAATTTGCGTTGAAATCATAATTCTAGGAAATAAAAAGTATTTATTTCTAGTTGAACAAAAACATTGTTTGAATGCATGACGATACATTTGTTACATTATAATATTTATGTTTAAGAAATATGCGATTGCATTGAGTACAGGTATTTTTTTCTTAAAAATAGAAAAAAATAATACATTTAGTAAGAAAATATAAAGTACTTTAATGACGCATGTCATTTCCAGCCTTTCGAGGGCCTAATAAAAATAATGACACAGGCCAAATCTGGCCCCCGGGCCTCGAGTTTGACGCCCGTGATCTAGCGGGATCCGAACACTCGACAATGTCGCTACACTCATCTCTCCAGCTGCGCTCACATACAGTCCCATTATAATTTGTTTATGAGATAGGGAGAGTTTGCAGCGATGTGTAAATATACAGGGACATTCTGATAGACGTAAATATTTTGGTTACCTTATGTAGATATACTATAAGGTTGGTCTCTTCTTCAATTTTAGTCATTTACAAAAGGTAAACATGCTCGTGCCCAGCAGCTACACAACAGCTAAGCACTCAATAGCCCACAAGCTGGACATACGTTTAAATACTCTCATTGAGCAATATTGCAGTCTAGAACAGCACATTTGTCAATATAAACAATTATCAAATAATTATAGTTACAAATTACTGACAGGTGCACAGTGTCCAAGGCAAAAGGGTATTAGAAAGTATTCAGAAAAAAAAAAAACATGCCTGCACCATTCAATGTATTGTGTCATTAGTTTGAAATAAAATACCACTCCATTTCAACTTGAAGAGAGCCTAAGTCAATTCCAGCCGGTCACAAATAAATAGGTTATTGTTTTTCATACCTACCAATCTTATTTGATCATTTTCACATAATATAAATGCTCAAGGTTCAGTATGGTATCACAAGTAAAAGAGTTGTATCGGGAGAGGTAAGGAGAGACAGTTGTCAGTATGATGGAGGGCACCAATAATGTAAATATATTAATATACAAACAAATAACAATATTCATGTATGGATGCTATTGAGGGTCAGTTATAAAGACATAACAATAATAAAGTAAATATGTCAACGTCATTATCCATTTTATGGTTGTAGAAATAATCCTGCAAATGATCAGTATTATTCATTATGCATTTCTATATAAAAGGGTCATATCATGTTTTTTTTTCTTCTAAATTTAAAACATTTCCCTGTGGTCTAACAGAACACATAATGATGGTTCGTTGGTGAAAAATGTGCATATATTTTGTGGAACTATTTTCAAGCCATTTTTTTCTCCCTTTCAAAACAGTTCAGTTTGGAGAGACGGGGTGGTTAATTAGATGCAAATCAACCTCTCCACACCACGCCCGCTCACACTGAGTGAGCTTTCGCCCCTCGCTCGGCAGAAATGTTTCGTAGTTTTTTAGCTTTTTTGCTTTCATTGCACATGATGGACCTTGGTGACCGCCACGAGCCGTCTGTTTTGAAAACATATATATTGACAATAGAAATATTTTCCATTATATATCATGTAAATAATTCCGCTGTAAACAATAAAGGCTGAAGGCTATAAAGTTAAAGTACCAATGATTGTCACACACACACTAGGTGTGGTGAAATGTGTCCTCTGCATTTAACACATTCTCTTGTTCACCCCTGGGAGGTGAGGGGAGCAGTGAGCAGCAGCGGTGGCCGCGCCCGGGAATCATTTTTGGTGATTTAACCCCCAATTCCAACACTTGATGCTGAGTGCCAAGCAGGGAGGTAACGGGTCCCATTTTTATAGTCTTTGGTATGACTTGGTTGGAACTCGCAACCTACCGATCTCAGGGCGGACACTCTAACCCAGGGGTCGGGAACCCTTTTGGCTGAGAGAGCCATGAAAGCCAAATATTTCAAAATGTATTTCCGTGAGAGCAATATAATATTTAACACTTACAACTTGCATTTTTAAGACCAACATATTTAGAGTATAATAAGTCTTATTCTTTTTAATAACATTGTTATTCTAAAGCTAACCAATAATAAATATAATACTTCTTGAACAGGCGCGATAGAAAATGGATGGTTGAATTAAAATGCATGAGAATGTTTTATAATTTGAACATTATTTTTAACACTGCGATTACCAGCGGAATCATTCATTACTTATCGTGTCAAGCAATGTCAGCTCAGATTTACCTGAGAGCCAGATGCAGTCATCAAAAGAGCCACATTTGGCTCTAGAGCCATAGGTTCCCTACCCCTGCTCCAACCACTAGGCCACAGAGTAGGTTAAGTTACGCCAGGAGCAACAACATAACGTATTATATGACTTAATGGTCCATTGTCAAACTGATCATATTTTTCATTCTTTATTTTTCTATAATAATAGAATAGAAGGCTAAGCTAGCTACACAACAACTCGAGCCAACATAAATAATGTATAATTCACACACTTCAAAGCTACCGTTATTGCTTACCGTTTCAGTGTCTCCTCCATTGCCGTAAATAGATTTGAAATCGATGAATAGTTTTTAAAAAATCAATTAAAATACATTTAAACATTTTTTTAACGATAATCAATTTTAAAAAGACGTTTTTAGGCCATCTTCAATCTCCAATATATATCATGTAAATAACTCCGCTGTAAACAATACAAACTGAAGGCTATAAGCTATGCTAGGAGCAACATCGCAAACGTAATAACGTATTATATGACTTACTTGTCCATTGTCAAACACTGGATCCACTGATCCTACTTAAAGTAGTAGTTTTTTTTTTTTTTTAGTTTTTCATTCTTTATTTTTCTATAGTAATAGAATAGAAGGCTAAGCTAGCTACACAACAACTCGAGCCAACATAAATAATGTATCATTCACACACTACAAAGCTACCGTTATTGCTTACCGTTTCATTGTCTCCTCCATTGCCGTAAATAGATTTGAAATCGATGAATAGTTTTTAAAAAATCAATTAAAGTGCATTTAAACATTTTTTTAATGATAACAATCAATTTTAAAAGTACATTAGTAGGCCATCTTCAATCTCCAATATATATCATGTAAATAACTCAGCTGTAAACAATAGAGTCTGACGGCTATAAGCTACGCAAGAAGCAACAAACCGCAAATGTAATAACGTATTATATGACTTACTCGTCCATTGTCAAACACTGGATCCACTGATCCTACTTAAAGTAGTTTTTTTTGTTTTTCATTCTTTATTTTTCTATAGTAATAGAGTAGAAGGCTAAGCTAGCTACACAACAACTCGAGCCAACATAAATAATGTATCATTCACACACTTCAAAGCTACCGTTATTGCTTACCGTTTCATTGTCTCCTTTATTGCCGTAAATAGATTTGAAATGGATGAATAGTTTTTAAAAAATAAATTAAAATGCATTCAAACATTTTTTTAACGATAATCAATTTTAAAAACAAGTTTTTAGGCCATCTTCAATCTCCAATATATATCATGTAAATACCTCCGCTGTAAACAATAGAGGCTGAAGGCTATAAGCTACGCTAGGAGCAACATCGCAAACGTAATAACGTATTATATGACTTACTTGTCCATTGTCAAATGTAAGTAGTTTTTTTTGTTGTTTTTTTTGTTTTTCATTCTTTATTTTTTTATATAGTAATGGAATAGAAGGCTAAGCTAGCTACACAACAACTCGAGCCAACATAAATAATGTATCATTCACACACTTCATAGCTACCGTTATTGCTTACGGTTTCATTGTCTCCGCCATTGCTGTAAATAGATTTTAAATCGATTAATATTTTTTTTTAAAATCAATTAAAATGCATTTACAATTTTTTTAATGATAACAATCACTTTTAAAAATACGTTTTTGGGCCATCTCTCATCGACCAGAATGAGCTTTTTTGAAAAAGTTTCATTACAATTATTATACTAAACAATATGTGGTAATAATCGAGAATTGTGTTGAATCGATAATGGATCCATAATCGATTCAACACAACTCATTCTGGTCGATTCTCGATTATTACAATTATTACCACATATTGTTTAGTATAATAATCGTAATGAAACTTTTTCAAAAAAGCTCATTCTGGTCGATGAGAGATGGCCCAAAAACGTATTTTTAAAAGTGATTGTTATCATTAAAAAAATTGTAAATGCATTTTAATTGATTTTTAAAAAAACTATTAATTGATTTAAAATCTATTTACAGCAATGGAGGAGACAATGAAACCATAAGCAATAACAGTAGCTATGAAGTGTGTGAATGATACATTATTTATGTTGGCTCGAGTTGTTGTGTAGCCAGCTTAGCCTTCTATTCTATTATAATAGAAAAATAAAGAATGAAAAACAAAAACAACTACTTTAAGTAGGATCAGGTTGACAATGGACAAGTAAGTCATATTATACTTTATTACATTTGTGATGTTGCTCATGGCGTAGCTTAACCTACTCAGCGAATGGAATTGTCGCCCCAGGAATCGGAATCATATTGAATGGTTAAGTGCCTAATGACTCAAGCCCTAGCGTGTTGTGTTGTCACGCACAGGTTAGCTATTTAACCTCTTAAGGCCCAAGCTGTTTGTTTACATGCTTTTATTTATTTCTCTTTGCTATTTGGGCTTATTGGACCCTAATTAGAATAAAAACTAAAAATCCTCTTTTTCATATGAGGTACTTAGTCCATAAGTACACAAACGTGTACTTCATGTCTAATGACATGCACATTTTTTTTTTACACTTATTTTCCCAAATTCCATTGTATGTTATAATCTTCTGACACCACCAGATGGCAGAATAAGTGTCCACGTAAGTGGCCATAAGACCCCAATTCAGTAGTGTACACAATTTTGGAAATAAGAGCTAAAAGGTGCTGTCCACGCATGTGGCCACTAAGGTATTTAGAGTTGTTAAAGGCCTACTGAAACCCACTACTACCGACCACACAGTCTGATAGTTTATATATCAATGATGAAATATTAACATTGCAACATATGTCAATACGGCCGGGTTAGTTTACTAAATTCCTATTTTTAATTTTGCGCCGAAATATCCTGCTGAAACGTCTCGGTATGATGACACGTGCACATGATGTCACGCATTGTAGAGGACATTTTGTTCCAGCATTGTTCCCAGCTATAAGTCGTCTGTTTTCATCGCCAAATTCCACAGTATTCTGGACATCTGTGTTGCTGAATCTATCTCAATTTCTTCAATGAACAATGGAGACATCAAAGAAGAAAGCTGTAGGTGGGAAGCGGTGTATTGCGGCCGGCTTTAGCAACACAAACACAGCCGGTGTTTCATTGTTTACATTCCCGAAAGATGACGGTGAAGCTTTACTAAGGAACAGAGCGGTCAAGCAAACACGGTTGGATTGGACCACACACACAAAGTGCAGTGTATTATGCAGCGATCATTTCGAAAGATCGTGTTTCGAAGTGGTTCCCTTGCGAAGGGCAGAGATGGGCATCGCCACCATCCGTCGACTGGTGCTAAATGGGTTGTACTTGTATAGCGCTTTTCTACCTTCAAGGTACTCAAAGCGCTTTGACACTACTTCCACATTTACCCATTCACACACACATTCACACACTGATGGAGGGAGCTGCCAATCAAGGCGCCAACCAGCACCCATCAGGAGCAAGGGTGAAGTGTCTTGCTCAGGACACAACGGACGTGACGAGGTTGGTACTAGGTGGGATTTGAACCAGGGACCCTCGGGTTGTGCATGGCAACCCTCCCACTGCCCCACGCCGTCCCAGGAACAAAAAAAGGTGAAGTGAAGTGAATTATATTTATATAGCGCTTTTCTCTAGTGACTCAAAGTGCTTTACATAGTGAAACCCAATATCTAAGTTATTTTTAAACCAGTGTGGGTGGCACTAGGAGCAGGTGGGTAAAGTGTCTTGCCCAAGGACACAACAGCAGTGACTAGGATGGCGAAGCGGGAATCGAACCTGCAACCCTCAAGTTGCTGGCGCAGCCACTCTACCAACCGAGCTATGCGGGGCCGACCTTCAGGTTGTACAGGTACAACCATATAATCTCACTAAAACACTAGTAACACAATAAGCAGAAAAGGGATTCTCCAGAATTATCCTAGTAAATGTGTCTAATAACATCTGAATCGCTCCCACTGTATATTCTTTTTTTTTTTTCCAGTCCTCCACTCTCACTTTCCTCATCCACGAATCTTTCATGCTGGCTCAAATTAATGGGTAAATTGACGCTTTCTCGGTCCGAATCGCTCTCGCTGCTGGTGGCCATGATTGTAAACAATGTGAGGAGGCGAGGAGCTCTACAACCCGTGACGTCACGCGCATATCGTCTGCTACTTCCGGTACAGGCTTTTTTATCAGCACCAAAAGTTGCAAACTTTACCGTGGATGTTCTCTACTAAATCCTTTCAGCAAAAATATGGCAATATCGCGAAATGATCAAGTATGACACATAGAATGGACCTGCTATCCCCGTTTAAATAAGAAAATCTCATTTCAGTAGGCCTTTAAGGTAACCAAAATAATAGTATGATCTGTACAGAAACGACAACATTTTTGCTCCAAGCACGGCTTTCTAAGTAGTTCTTTGTCGAACGTGCGGACGTTCCCAAAGTTGTGATACGTGAGAAGGGCGTCCCTGGCGAAATGGCGGGAAGAGTGGCGCATGCGTGGCCCAAGAAGCCAGAGACGGGAAGGGTGAAGAGTCGTCACGAGGTGAAAAGATGGAGGTGTAAGAAGACGGGCCTGTGCCGAGCGGCGGCAGCTGAGGAGCAGACGTGAGGCGAAAGGATGGGCTTTGAGCAGCAGCGGCCATGTTTGTAAGTCAGTAAGTGAGGTCACCTACTTGGCGGGGCTGCAGGTATGCAACGCCTTCAAATGAGGCTTCCAGGTAGCAATGGAAACCGAGTTCTCATCGGCAGCGTAACTACGCCAGACACACTACGTGCAGAGTCGAGAGAGGAGGGATGAGGTCATGATTGAAAACGGAAAACAGGGCCAAAGGGGGGAATGAGGGAAGGGGTGGGGGGAAGGGGGAGGGGTCACAAGGTGATGGAGTTGAAGTAGTGAGAGGAGGAACAAAGAGAAAAAGCTGATTAGGTTCTTTTGGGATGGCAGTACTGTTGATGAACCGTTTGTGTGTGTGTGTGTGTGTGTGTTTGTGTGTGTGTGGAGGGGGGTCCGGGTTGTCGGAAGGAGGAGGCGGTGGTGGGTGAAGAGTGGGTTGGGGTGGTGGGGATACATGCCTGAAGGGGGGGAGGGCGCGTTGGTAGTGATGCCAGGTGGCTCGGAGGTAGGGACGAGCGCCGTCAGTGGAGTACAGACGCCAAGCCGCCTGGTGGAGGACCACATGACACAAACACACACACACAAAGACGACACAGAGGGGCAATGGCAAAGAGGTGGTGAGGCAAAAGGGAATGTGATCATGTGACGTGAATCACGGCGTCCTGACTATGTCACCAGCCGGCAGCCGCGTCGGAGGTCTTGGCCTCACTTTTCATATCGAATCCTTCAACCAGGGGTGTGCGGCGTTTTCAGTTTGGCCCGCAAGACATCACATGTTTAGTAAGGAGTCATTTTTTGGGGGGGGTATATCTGACCGACTGATTGCTACAAATGTGTAAGATCAAGTTTGAACTGCATACAGCACAGTATTAACTTATATGACCCAATCCCAACAACCTTCCTTACTCATTGCGCAAAACAAAATCAATGCAACCAGCACAAAAAGCCAACACGCCTGGTCACACATAACAGTGTTATAAAAAAAACATCCAAACACTATAAAAAAAAATGAAATCCAGTATTACAATGCATGAGAGAAAAAAAGCAAAACACTCTCTTCACACTTATCCATGTCTGCCGCATTTTAGCTGCTGGCGACTTGTCCAGGGTGTACCCCGGATCCCGCCCCAGTGCAGCTGGGATAGACTTTAGCACCCCCCCGCGCGACCCCAAAAGGAACAAACGGTAGAAAACGGATGGATATTTCTGATTGACTACAAAACTTGGATTATATTAAACGATTTAAAATGTCTTTGTAAAAGTAAACAAATGGTTACAAGGCACATTTTTGGTGGATTTTCCAGTGAACAAACACCTCACACTCTCTCCCCGCAAAGTTTTGCTGGAAAGTTTCAGTAGTTTTTCGTGTAATCCTGCTACCTTACAAACAAACAACAACTGTGATGCTGAACGGCGCCAAATGGGAATCAAAAATCTGCAGGCCATCCAGGCAGCCCGCCCCCCTGGTCATATTGCGTCATGCAGTGTGCCTTTTGCAGCATGTGTGAACACACACCAATGGCGCCCGGCTAGTGACAAGTCCAGAATGCCCTCGCGGAACCACGACATGGAGGGGGGGGGGGGCGGGAACACCGCCGACAATCAGCTGGCAGGAGCAGGTCACTTTGATGCCGCTTTGGAGTCATTTGGTCTTCATATCGTCCTGTTTTAAAAGCTACCACTGATGGCTAATTAGTCAAAATGGACCAGCTGCCGCTGCTACATCAGCGTTGGCGGCGTGCTGACAGCGGTAATTTCCCGCCCCCGCAGCACACAACGGGCCTAAACACACTGAGGGTGGCGGTATGGAGAAATGTGTGTGTGATGAAGGAGTGTCAGGTGAGCGCCTTCATCACATTTAAACACAATAAGTCTGCTCCCAAGATTCTTTTCACCTGCCGGGGAAAAGATTTATGAGCTTGCAGGAGAAAGAGAGGCAGAGGACGACACACACACACACACACACACACACACACATACGCACACACACACACACACACACACACACACTGAATGTAAGGTATCAAAATAAATGTGAATACTGTATGTCGTTAATGTTTAAGCCTTCACATGAATAATAACTAATATTATTAATACTAATACTAATTTTTCAACTACTACTGTCACTATTTATAATACATCGCACTTATATTGCGCTTCTTTAGATACTGAAATACAATTACCGTATTTCCTTGAATAACCGCCAGGGCGCTAATTAATTTAAAACCTCTTCTCACTCCGGCACTTATCAAAGGCATGCAGTAAAAATTTGAGTGTGACGTAAGGATACATCATGAAAAGCACATTTGATTAAAAAAACTTTATTATGGTCTTACCTTTACTTATAAATTAAATCCATGCGCAGCTCCTTCTGATCAAAAGCATCGATAACTTGTGCATAGAAGTCTTCCTTATCTTTCTTCCGTTTTAAATGTCTCTCTGTCTCGATAGATATCTTCCTTTATTACCTCCTGTTTCGATTGAAAGTCCAGTTTAGAAAACTGCTATCAGTTAGCTCGGCTCCTCCAGTGCGGGCGACGACAGAATTACCCTCGGACAACTCCCCCTCCCGTTCTGCTCCGTGGGTGATCTCTTTATCCAACCGCTGGCACCATGAAGTGTTATTGTATAAATAATACACTGGGTATTTAGGACTGGAACATGCTTTATTTCAGCCCGGTTGTTTACATAGCCAGCAAAAGTCCGTCGTGTACCCACCACGTCATATCCGTCCCAGCACAATCACGTCACTCATTTCACTTCTTCTGCAGCAGAATAGTCGCAAGAAGGATCACTAGCGCCCTCTGCCACCAGGAGGCGGGAGTCATTTAATGACTCATATTCAACACACGCAGCTACGGTATTGTGACGGTCTAAAGCCGTCGTCTTGCGGGTTCCCAAGACCACCAAGGTAGGACATGGCTTGAGCAGTTTGACTTTGTTTAATTTTCAATAAAACCTCAGTCCAGGTCGCTCTTTCGCTCCTCCTCTCTGCTCGCTCGGCGTCTCCTCGCCGCCATCTTGGGCCGGGCAACAGCGTGCCCTGCCTGTCTGTCGGACCGTCGGCTCCACAGGTATATTAATAAAACATATCTGCTTACTGTTCTTTTTAGCATACCGGTATTCAATAGCTTGGACCTTAAATCCTACTGAATAGCTCTTAATTTTCTTCCCTGTATGCAATTTCAAATAATTGAAAT
>NC_084619.1:57167362-57177362 GCF_033978795.1 Nerophis ophidion | reverse complement strand
AGTGTCGCCAATGGATTCTCAAAATATATTTTGAGAATCCATTGGTGACACTTAAGTTTCGCCGAAAGTAGGGTTGAATCCGTGTAGGTCCGTGTACCTTCCGTTCGTTCTATTTCCAAATGTGTGAAAAATCGGGAAAAAACGGGCAACAAATCGTTTTTTCCGATTTTTCACACAATTGGAAATAGAACGAAGGGATGGATGGTACACGGACCTACATGGATTCCACCCTACTTTCGGCGAAATGTAAGTGTCACAAATGGATTCTCAAAATGTAACAGGCATATGATATGGACTTGTATTTTCAGAATCCATTTGCGACACTTAGGTTTTGCCGAAAGTAGGGTTGAATCTGTGTAGGTCCATGTACCTTCCGTTCGTTGTATTTCCAATCCAAAAACTCAAATCAAAAAACAAAGTTTTTCAATATTTACTATATATGGCAGATTGAAAAACGAACAAAAAAAGGGCAGCGGAGAGTAAACCTAAGGCTAAACCTAAGTGTCGCCAATGGATTCTCAAAATATATTTTGAGAATCCATTGGAGACACTTAGGTTTCGCCGAAAGTAGGGTTGAATCCGTGTAGGTCCGTGTACCTTTCGTTCGTTCTATTTCCAATTGTGTGAAAAATCGGAAAAAAACGATTTGTTGCCCGTTTTTTCCGGAAAATATTTTTTGAAAAAAACGAGTTGTTATTTAGTATTGGTTTCATAAAAATTGAACAAAGGAGTGATACATGGATTGAGGGTCCATGTACCTTTTGTTCATTCTATTTGGAATTCTTAAATGCAAATCAAAAAACTAATTTCGGACCATTTTTTCTATTTTCATTTCTGAAACGAAAGTTGGACAACTATTTAATGACACTTTTTTAAAACGACAATAGGACTCCTAGTTAACATTATGCTAAAAACATGCTGAACGGGAAAGAGAAGCTAAAATACTGCTTCCGGTTCAATTTGTTATCACAGAGATAAACATACATTTTTGCATTTTGCATAAACATAAATTGGATTGTTGTGTTTATCTGGAAAAATAAAAAACCATAAAAGGAAAACCGTACAAAATCCAATTTTATGGCAATATTTTAATGATAACAAAACCTTTTTTGCTTTGTTTCAAATCTGCCATACATAATGAAAATCGAAAAACTGACCTAATTTAGTTTTTTCATTTGCGTTTCAGAATTGGATATAAAAGGAACCGAAGGTACACGGAACTATACGGATTCAACCCTACTTTCGGCTAAACCTAAGTGTCGCAAATGGATTCTCAAAATATAAGTCCACATATATGCCTGTTATCCGTTTTATTCAATTTCCAATTGTGCGAAAAATTGGAAAAAACGATTTGTTGCTTGTTTTTTCTTTTATCTCCGGAAAACATTTTTGGAAAAAAATTAAATTAAATAAAAATAAGAGTTATTTAGTTTCGGTTTCATATTGAAAAATGAACAAAGGAGTGATACATGGATTGAGGGTCCATGTACCTTTTGTTCATTCTATTTGGAATTCTTAAATGCAAATCAAAAAACAAATTTCGGACCATTTTTTCTATTTTCATTTCTGAAACGAAAGATGGACAACTATTTAATGACACATTTTTAAAACGACAATAGGACTCCTAGTTAACAAAGGTGTTACCGTTATGCTAAAAACATGCTGAACGGGAAAGAAAAGGTAAAATACTGCTTCCGGTTCAATTTGTTATCACACAGATAAACATAAATTTTTACATTTTGCATAAACATAAATTGGATTGTTGTGTTTATCTGGAAAAATAACAATCTATAAAAAGAAAACAACACAAAATCAAATTTTATGGCAATATTTTAATGAAAATCTACCCTTTTTTTGTTCGTTTTCAAATCTGCCATATATAGTAAAAATGGAAAAACTTTGTTTTTTGATTTGCGTTTCAGGATTGGAAATAGAACGAACGGAAGGTACACGGACCTACACGGATTCAACCCTTCTTTCGGCGAAACCTAAGTGTCGCAAATGGATTCTCAAAATATAAGTCCATATGTTACATTTTGAGAATCCATTTGTGACACTTTGGTTTCGCCGAAAGTAGGGTTGAATCCGTGTAGGTCCGTGTACCTTCCGTTCGTTCTATTTCCAATTGTGTGAAAAATCGGAAAAAACTATTCGTTGCCCGTTTTTTCCGGAAAACATTTTTTGAAAAAAAAAACAAAAAAACTAGTTATTTAGTTTTGGTTAGGTGTTACTGTTATGCTAAAAACATGCTGAACGGGAAAGAAAAGGTAAAATACTGCTTCCGGTTCAATTTGTTATCACACAGATAAACACGCATTTTTGCATTTTGGATAAACATTAATTGTTTTTTTGTGTTTTTCTGGAAAAAAAAATGTATAAAAGGAAAACAACACAAAATCAAATTTTATGGCAATATTTTAATGAAAATCTACCCTTTTTTTGTTCGTTTTCAAATCTGCCATATATAGTAAAAATTGAAAAACTTTGTTTTTTTGATTTGCGTTTCAGGATTGGAAATAGAACAAACGGAAAGTACACGGACCTACACGGATTCAACCCTACTTTCGGCAAAACCTAAGTGTCGCTAATGGATTCTGAAAATACATGTCCATCTGCCTGTTACATTTTGAGAATCCATTTGTGACACTTAGGTTTGGCCGAAAGTAGGGTTGAATCCGTGTAGGTCCGTGTACTTTCCGTTCGTTCTATTTCCAATTGTGTGAAAACTCAGAAAAAACTATTTGTTGCCAGTTTTTTCCGGAAAACATTTTAAAAAAAAAACGAGTTATTTAGTTTTGGTTTCATAAAAATTGAACAAAGGAGTGATACATGGTTTGAGGGTCCATGTACCTTTTGTTCATTCTATTTGGAATTCTTAAATGCAAATCAAAAAAGTAATTTCGGACCATTTTTTCTATTTTCATTTTTGAAACGAAAATTGGACAACTATTTAATGACATCTTTTTAAAAATAACAATTGGACTCCTAGTTAACAAAGGTGTTACCATTACGCTAAAAACACGCTGAACGTGAAAGAAAAGGTAAAATACTGCTTCCGGTTCAATTTGTTATCACACAGATAAACATACATTTTTGCATTTTGGATAAACATAAATTGAATTTTTGTGTTTATCTGGAAAAATAAAAATCTATAAAAAGAAAAAAAAACACATAAGCAAATTTTATGGCAATATTTTAATGAAAATCTACCCTTTTTTTGTCCGTTTTCAAATTTGTGTTTCAGGATTGGAAATAGAGCGAAGGGAAAGTACACGGACCTACACGGATTCAACCCTACTTTTGGTAAACCCAAGTGTCGCAAATGGATCATCAAAATATAAGTCCGTTATTCGTTTTGTTCAATTTTCAATTGTGTGTAAAATCGTAAAAAAAACGTTTCCCCCTTTTTTCATTTTAACTCCGGCAAACCTACTCAGTGGCCTAGTGGTTAGAGTGTCTGCCCTGAGATCGGTAGGTCGTGAGTTCAAATCCCGGCCGAGTCATACCAAAGACTATAAAAATGGGACCCGTTACCTCCCTGCTCGGCACTCAACATTGGAATTGGGGGTTAAATCACCAAAAATGATTCCCGGGCGCGGGCACCGCTGCTGCCCACTGCTCCCCTCACCTCCCAGGGGGTGATCAAGGGTGATGGGTCAAATGCAGGAATAATTTTGCCACATCTAGTATGTGTGTGACAATCTTTTGGTACTTTAACTTTTATTGAAAAAAAACAACTTATTTAGTTTTGGTTGCATATCGAAAAATGAACAAAGGACTGATACGCGGATTGAGCTGCTCCGTGCTAACAGGAGTCACGGTCAGTCCCAAAAGTGAGATAGTACGGGGCTAACTTCACCTGGCGGCGGCAAAAAAATCGAAGGTATTGATTGGTCCATTTCTAGTTAGGTTGAAGTGTCACCTTGTAAAGGATGGAGTGAGACCCTCCAAGTGTGACTAGAAAGTCATTAAGGTGCTAAAGACACTCAAAATGGAAATATATAGTCAGTCCTGTCCTGTAAAAACAGCATCTCTTCAAACACACCCAGAAATGTTCTTTTCTGCCTTGTGAGAGGCACATAAAAAGACAAAGTCGTCATTAGCTGCGCTCACCGTGCCCCACCACAGAGCGTCGGCATAGGTGGCGAAATCCTTGTTTTCTTCCTTCTCCACCTGGTAGACCAGGAAGGAGGAGAAGATGAGCACCAGGAAGCCAATGTACCAGGCCGTCACCAGCTCCTAACCGTCGACACACAACAACGACACGTTTACGGCGTACAAGTAAAGCATGTCACAAACAACAGTGTTTCCCACACTTTCATTTCTTTGTGGCGGTCCCAGGAAAATATCTGAAGCACGTACTGCTTTTTGATTTTCATGTTTTTTTGTTGTTTTCTTACCACACTTACAAACCCCGTTTCCATATGAGTTGGGAAATTGTGTTAGATGTAAATATAAACGTAATACAATGATTTGCAAATCCTTTTCAACCCATATTCAGTTGAATATGCTGCAAAGACAACATATATGATGTTTAAACTGCAAATAATCATTAACTTTAGAATTTGATGCCAAAGAAGTTGGGAAAGGTGGCAATAAATACTCATAAAGTTGAGGAATACTCATCAAACACTTATTTGGAACATCCCACAGGTGTGCAGGCTAATTGGGAACAGGTGGATGCCATGATTGGGTATAAAAGCAGCTTCCATGAAATGCTAAGTAATTCACAAAAAAGGATGGGGCGAGGGTCACCAATTTGTAAGCAAATTGTCGAACAGTTTTAGAACAACATTTCTCAACGAGCTATTGCAAGGAATTTAAGGATTTTACCATCTACGGTCCGTAAAACCATCAAAAGGTTCAGAGAATCTGGAGAAATCACTGCACGGAAGCGATGATATTACGGACCGTTGATCCCTCAGGCGGTACTGCATAAAAAACAGACATCAGTGTGTAAAGGATATCACCACATGGGCTTAGGAACACTTCATAAAACCACTGTTACTAACTACAGTTGGTCGCTACATCTGTAAGTGCATGTTAAAGCAGTACTATGCAAAGCGAAAGCCATTTATCAACAACACCAAGGAACGCTGCTGGCTTCGCTGGGCCCGAGACTGATGCTAAGTGGAAAGGTGTTCTGATGTCTGACGAGTCCACATTTCAAATTATATTTGGAAACTGTGGACGTGGTGTCCTCCAGAACAAAGAGGAAAATAACCATCCGGATTGTTACAGGTGCAAAGTTCAAAAGCCAGCATCTGTGATGGTATGGGGGTGTATTAGTGCCCAAGGCATGGGTAACTTACACGTCTGTGAAGGCACCATTAATGCTGAATGGTCCATACAGGTTTTGGAGCAACATATGTGTTTATCCAAGCAATGTTATCATGGACGCCGCTGCTTATTTCAGCAAGACAATGCCAAGTCACGTGTAACAACAGCGTGGTTTCGCAGTAAAAGAGTGCGGGTACTTTCCAGACGTGTCTCCCATCGAAAATGTGTGGCGCATTATGAAGCGTAAAATAGGACAACAAGACCCCTGTTGAACAACTAAAGCGCTACATAAAACAAGAATGGAAAATAATTCCACTTTCGAAGCTTCAACAATTAGTTTCCTAAGTTCGCAAACGTTTTTTTAGTGTTGTTAAAAGAAAAGGTGATGTAACACAGTGGTGAACCTGCCCTTTCCCAACTAATTTGGCACGTGCTGCAGCCATGATATTCTAAGTTGATTATTATTTGCAAAAAAAATAAAGCTTATGAGTTTGAACATCAAATATCTTGTCTTTGTAGTGCATTCAATTGAATATGGGTTGAAAAGGATTTGCAAATCATTGTATTCCGTTTATATTTACATCTAACACGATTTCCAACTCATAAGGAAACAGGGTTTGTATCTCTTCCACAACAATATTCCAGTTATGCAAACTAGACGATAACACTCCTAACCCACCGCCACAAGTAGATTGCAGTCCTGTGGGAAACACTGAGCAAAAAGCACACAGCGGCCAACAGTGTGCCAGGTTTTTATAAAGCAGCTGCCAGGTGTTGCATACCTTACTGTGGGCGTAGACCACGGACCCCAGCAGCTTCCAGGTGCCCCCTCGTCGGTCCATGCGCACCATGCGCACGATCTGCAGGAAGCGCAGGCTGCGCAAGGCAGACGCGGCGAAGATGTTGCCCTGGCTGCCGGCCGACACCACGGCGACGGACGCGATGAGTACGAAAATGTCTGTGTGTGACAAAAAGCTGACTCAGCGACCAGAACCTGCTCGACAGTTTTTGTTTACCTCCGAAACTCATGAAAATTTACCAATTTTGCTCCAATGTTTGACTAGCAGAATGTGATATCTCACAAATGGTACAATCAATCAATCAATGTTTATTTACAGAGGGCCAAAAAAGTATTTAGTCAGCCACCGATTGTCCAAGTTGTCCCACTTAAAATGATGACAGAGGTCTGTAATTGTCATCATAGGTACACTTCAACTGTGAGAGACAGACTGTGAAAAAAAATCCAGGAATTCACATTGTAGGAATGTTAAAGAATTTACTTGTAAATTATGCTGGAAAATAAGTATTTGGTCAACCATTCAAAGCTCTCACTGATGGAAGGAGGTTTTGGCTCAAAATCTCACGATACATGGCCCCATTCATTCTGTCCTTAACACGGATCAATCGTCCTGTCCCCTTAGCAGGAAAACAGCCCCAAAGTATGATGTTTCCAACCCCATGCTTTACAGTAGGTGTGGTGTTCTTGGGATGCAACTCAGTATTCTTTTTCCTCCAAACACCACGAGAGGATTTCATGGGATTTATCGATTAGGAGTGACAGATTGTTTGGTAAACGTATAGCATGTTCTATATGTTATAATTATTTGAATGACTCTTACCATAATATGTTACGTTAACATACCAGGCACCTTCTCAGTTGGTTATTTATGCGTCATATAACGTACACTTATTCAGCCTGTTGTTCACTATCCATCCATCCATCCATTTCCTACCGCTTATTCCCTTTGGGGTCGCGGGGGGCGCTGGTGCCACCGTGAAGCCGCAGTTGTTCACTATTCTTTATTTACCGTATTTCCTTGAATTGCCGCGGGGAATATAGTATGCGCCTGCCTTGAATTACTGGCGGGTCAAACTCGCTTCCCAAAATAATTAGCGCATGCTTAGTATTACTGCCTGGTCAAACTCGTGACGTCATGAGTAACACTTCCCCTGTCATCATTTTCAAAATGGAGAAGGCTTATTTCAATACCGGTAATTTGAAATCGCATAAAGGGAAGAAGATTAAGAGCTATTCAGTAGGATTTAAGGTCCAAGCTTACATCACACTAAAATTTTTACTGCATGCATTTGGTAAGTACAGGAGTGAGAAGAGGTTTTAAAATAATTAGCGCTTGCTTACTTTTACCGCATGCCTTTGGTAAGCGCAGGAGTGAGAAGAGGTTTTAAAATAATTAGCACCCCGGCTGCAATTCAAGGAAATACGGTATACTCCAGTGTGACGTATATATGTCTTTTTCCTTCTTTATTATGCATTTTCAGCAGGTGCAACTTATACTCCGGAGCGACTTATACTTCGAAAAATACGGTACATACAGTACACATTGACACACACACACACACACACACACACACACACACACACACTTGAAAAAGTTGATACATACACACATAAGCACCAGGAGGCCAAAATACAGGTGTTGTACATAGAAAATAACATCCCTTCATACACACAGTTACACACAAAGTTATAGGTGCACATGCACACACACTTACCCATGACACAAAAAGGCTTCCTGGCGAAGCGTAGACGTCCCTGCCAGCCTCGGTAGCGGCAGCAGCATCCAGCGCTCCATATCCGGATAATGTACTCCAGACCAAACACCACAATCATCACAAACTCCTGCACAACAAACACACAAACACTTACACAACAAGGCAAAGTTACGACATTGTGTGCCACTAAAATGAGTCCTCATTGGCACCATCACTACTATTGGCTGCAGCGTCAACATGGCAACGAGAGTGATGCCATTCTGCTTGTTTCAAGTTTGTGCAAGGTAGCACGACAACGTACTCGATGTTGGCATCTTTCTAATGATGAGACGTCACTCTTGATATTTTTAATCACACCTGAATTAGTCATAAACATGAATGTGTTCATTGCAGATGTGTGCGTGTGTCCTACCAGGATGAGCAGACAGTGTGAGGAGAACTCCTGGTGAGCAGGGATGGTGGAAAACACAGACAGAACCAAACATCCAAACACCAGGATGAACCTGTTGAGATACACACACAACACACACATATGTATATATTAGAGGCTGTGTGGGAATTTATTCAGAATTACCACTCACACGTGCAACTGAAATCCTCTAAAGCACATTACTGAATTTTTTCTCTCTCATACACATTACTGAAATCCTCTTTTACCCACTACTGAAATCCTCTCATATACACTACTGATCATTTTCTCTCTCATACAAATTATTGAAATCCTCTCATACACACCACTGAAATCATCTTATACACACTACTACAATTCTTTCATACACACTACTGAAATCATCTCATCATCTCACTAAAACACTTTCACATTAACAAGTGAAAAATGATTGTCAGTCATATATGTGAATAAAAGGCTCTCAGTTTAAGTAGTGTGAAAGAGAATTTTAAGTTGTTTGTGTGTGAGAGAATTTCTTTTGTAATTTCCCTTCCTGGTGATCATCGTAAACAACCAACCAAAAAGGGATGTTCTTAAACGTGCAAGCACGTCTTGGAAGGAGGAAGGGAAAGGGTTTAGTAGCCCATGGAGTTTTGAGAGGGAGTTAGAAGCGGGGGAGAACAAGGAACACAACAAATAAGCGGTGTTTGGTCATTTTAACGTGAAAGAAAAATATATTGATATTATGATATTCTCTTAATTCTTCTCTTGTTTAAAAATACATCAATATATCCTATAAACTCGATACATATCGCTCAGCCCTAGTAGTATGTATGAGAGGATCTCAGTAGCGTGTAGGAGAGGATTTCAGTAGTGTGTATGACAAGATTTCATTCGCATGTATAAGAGGATTTCAGTAGTGCATAAGAGAAAAAATCAGCAGTGTGTATGCAAGGATTTCAGTAGTGTGTATGAGAAAATTTCAGTAGTGTGGACAGGAGGATTTTAGTAGTGTGTATGAGAGAAAACATGTTCAGTAGTGTGCATGAGAGGATTTTAGTAGTGTGTAAGAGGATTTCAGTAGTATGTATGAGAAGAAAAAAAATCCGTAGTGTGTAAGAAGATTTCAGTAATGTGTATGAGAGGCTTTCAGTAGTGTGCATAAGATGATTTCAGTACTGTGTGTGAGAGAATCATTTTCAGTTGTTTATGTGTGAGCATTTCAGTAATGTAAGTAATTACGAATGATGTTCCTAACGGCCCTCATACACATACACAACTTAACTTCATTCAAGAAGTGCAAGGTGAAGATCAGTGTCATTATCACAGGTGATGTACAAACGCAATGTAATTATTTCCACTCTAGCTGGCATCATTGTGCAAAAGTGGGAGCCACCAAAAATCCATATTAGCTTCATTCAGTTGCTGTTGTCATGGCAATAAACCTGATTGCCACACTGTGTGCAAGGCACATTTTACAGACATAACGACATCCTCACTCCGTAATATTTTTATCTTTGGTGAGGATAAGACGTCATGAATACTTGTAAAAAAACAACATTCAGTTCAGTGATTGCCTGCTCAGGAAATACATATCACTATGATGCACAATTCAGAATGTGTCATTTGTATTCATAAATACATTTAAAAATAGATTTAAAAATGTATGTTAATTTTGTGGGTGTCACTCGATTATAAGTACACCCCGTTAGCATTAGTAAATACTAAAGTGCTCATTTATAAAGCATATATTGAACATTATTCATTACAATTGATAAGCTGAGTTACATATGCAATCATTATTAAATGTCTGAATAA
>NC_084619.1:57142362-57164862 GCF_033978795.1 Nerophis ophidion | reverse complement strand
CACATTAGTTCTTTCACCTCCCCAACAACATGCAAGCACGCTAATTGGTTAAAATAAGACCTGAGAAATAACACCACTTTATGGTCATCCTCCAATAATCATGACGTCAGAAATGATAGCAAGAAGAGCATTAGGAGCAGCCTTTACAGGAGGTAATAACACCCATTTTTGATGATTCATTGAAAATGTGTTATTAAGGAGGCTGCAGCTGTGCATTAAATACCTGGTAGCCTGGCTAACTTCCGTTTTGTTTCCTTAATGGGGAACATTATCACCAGACCTATGTAAGTGTCAATATATACCTTGATGTTGCAGAAAAAAGACCATATATTTTTTTAACTGATTTCCGAACTCTAAATAGGTGAATTTTGGCCTTTCTATTTATCGCTCTCGAAGCGATGACGTCAGAACGTGACGTCACCCAGGTAATAAAGTCACCATTTTCTCAAACACATTACAAACACCGCATCTCAGCTCTTGTTTTTTTCCGTTTTTGCGACTATTTTCTGGAACCTTGGAGACATCATGCCTCGTCGGTGTGTTGTCGGAGGGTTGTAACAACACTAACAGGGAGGGATTCAAGTTGCACCACTGGCCCGAAGATGCGAAAGTGGCAAGAATTTGGACGAAATTTGTTCAAAATACGAGGGTGTGGGGAAAGCCGACGAAATGGTCAGTCGTTTGTTCCGCACACTTTACCCACGAAAGCTATGCTACTACAGAGATGGCAAGATTGTGTGGATATCCTGCGACACTCAAAGCATATGCATTTTCAACAATAAAGTCAAAGAAATCTTCCGCCAGACCCCCATTGAATGTGCCGGAGTGTCTGCACATTTTACCGGCGATGCTAAGGCAGACATGGCACAGAGATGTTGGATAACGTGCAGATGCATTTCCAACGATAAAGTCAACTAAATCACAAAGGTGAGTTTTCTTGATGTTGTTGACTTATGTGCTAATCAGACATATTTGGTCGCGGCATGACTGCCAGCTAATCGATGCTAACATGCTATTTAGGCTAGCTGTATGTACATTTGAAACTATATTTACATCCAGCGTTTCCCTCCACCCACATTTAATGCCAAACAAACACTTACCAATCAATGGATTTAAGTTGATCCAGTGTCACAGATGCGAAACTTCCGATCGTTGGTCTGCACATTTTACCGGCGTTGCTAAGGCAAACATGGCAGAATAGCGTCAATAGCTATTCGCTCAATAGCTTCAGTTTCTTTTTCAATTTCGTTTTCGCTATCTGCCTCCATACTCCAACCATCCGTTTCAATACATGCGTAATCTGTTGAATCGCTTAAGCCGCTGAAATCCGAGTCTGAATCCGAGCTAATGTCGCTATATCTTGCTGTGCATCACTGGATGACGTCGCAGGAAAATGGACGATGGCTTCAGGGATAGCGAAAATCAGGCACTTTAAAGCTTTTTTTAGGGATATTCCGGGATGGGTAACATTTTGAAAAAAACTTCAAAAAATAAAACAAGCCACTGGGAACTGATTTTTATTGGTTTTAACCCTTCTGAAATTGTGATAATGTTCCCCTTTAACTTTAGAAATGCATACCGAATTCCGTCGGTACGACCGAGGACCGATTCATTCAAAGTCAAAACGTACCACAGGTAGTAGGAGTGTGAATCTTTGGGCAGCTACCGGTTCAATCTGTCCCCGACTCCTGGGGTGACAATTCGATTCAGAATCGATTCTTGCAATTTATTATTTTGTGCAATACTTAGAATGAAACTCTTTCAAAACAGGTTACAGGTTAGAAAAGCTCCTTCTGGTTGTATAGAGACGCCTGAAAAAGGTGCTTTTAAAAATTGATTCTTATATGGAAAAAGAATATAAATAATTAAAATAAAAAACAATTAAAATTATATATATATATATATATATATATATATATATATATACACATATATAATATATATACACATATATATATATATGTATATATATCTGCGATGAGGTGGCGACTAGTCCAGGGTGTACCCCGCCTTCCGCCCGATTGTAGCTGAGATAGGCACCAGCGACCCCCACAACCCCAAAGGGAATAAGCTGAAATAAGCAGGGGCGTCCATGAAAAAGACGGCGCTTAGATGGCAGCATATGTTGTTCCGAAACCTGTATGTACCTCTCAGCATTAATGGTGCCTTCACAGATGTGTAAGTTACCCATGCCTGTAAGTCACCCCATGCACCCCCATACCATCACAGATGCTGGCTTTTGAACTTTGCGTCGATAACAGTCTGGGTGGATCGCTTCCCCTTTGGTCCGGATGACACAATGTTGAATATTTCCCCCAAAAATTTGAAATGTAGACTTGTCAGACCAAAGAACACTTTTCCACTTTGCGTCAGTCCATCTTAGATGATCTCGGACCCAGAGAAGCCGGTGGCATTTCTGGATGTGGTTTCGCTTTGCATAGTAGAGCTTTAACTTGCACTTACGAATGTAGCGACCAACTGTATTTAGTGACAGTGGTTTTCTGAAGTGTTCCTGAGCCCATGTGGTGATATCCTTTAGAGATTGATGTCGGTTTTTGATACAGTGCCGTCTGAGGAATCGAAGGTCACGGTCATTCAATGTTGGTTTCCGGCCATGCCGCTTACGTGGAGTGATTTCTCCAGATTCTCTGAACCTTTTGATGATATTATGGACCGTAGATGTTCAAATCCATAAATGTCTTGCAATTGCACTTTGAGAAACGTCGTTCTTAAACTGTTTGACAATTTTCTCACGCAGTTGTGGACAAAGGGGTGTACCTCGCCCCATCCTTTCTTGTCAAAGACTGAGCATTTTTTGGGAAGCTGTTTTTATACGCAATCATGGCACCCACCTGTACCCAATTAGCCTGCACACCTGTGGGATGTTCCAAATAAGTGTTTGATGAGCATTCCTCAACTTTATCAGTATTTATTGCCTCCTTTCCCAACTTCTTTGTCACGTGTTGCTGGCATCAAATTCTAAAGTTAATGATTATTTGCACAAAAAAAATGTTTATCAGTTTGAACATCAAATATGTTGTATTTGTAGCATATTCAACTGAATATGGGTTGAAAATGATTTGCAAATCATTGTATTCTGTTTATATTTACATCTAACACAATTTCCCAACTCATATGGAAACGGGATTTGTATATTTATACAATGATTATTTTAATATTTTGTGTATATATATATATATATATATATATATATATATATATATATATATATATATATATATATATATGAATTCATTTAAAGTGTTTTGAATTCGAGGCCACAGTATATTTGTTTGTGAAGCCTTTGGACCATGTGGGCCATCGTAGAAACAGTGTGTAAAACATAATTCTCCTCTGCTTAGTTTTCCGTTTGTATGACAGTATATAAAGTGAAACCTTTGACTGGGAGCGGTAGTCATAAAAGCAGGAATGTTGGTGCAAAAGAAAACACGTAAACATGGTCGCAGACACAGCTTTTAAATGTGTAAAGAGTGTTAAGAGCTTCCCTACACAAGTCGATAAATCTTCTGGGCAGGAAATAAATCGTGTGTGTGTGTGTGTGTGTGCGAGTGTGTGTGTGTGTGAGAGAGAGAGAGAGAGAGAGAGAGAGAGAGGAGGATGTGTTATATGTCAGAGGTGAAAGTTTTCCAACCATTATTCTCTGGTATACCATCATCTACAGTACGTGACCGTGCCAAGCATGCAGAACTTTTCAATCAAGGCAACGAGAGAGCGAATGGAAACAAAGAAGAAAAGACTGGAAGCTGGAGGAGGACGGAAAGAAGAAAGGCGAACACTGTGCCAGATGAGATATTTACTTTGAATAGGAAACCCTAAAAGATGTTGTCAAACATTAAGAGGCGCCTTCAGCATGTATGAAACACAAAGGGAAAATGAAAGTGGATGGATGGCACTCTGATATTAAAGGGAAACTACACTTTTTCTGGAATTCTGCCTATCTTTCACAATCTCTATGTAAGGGAAGAACACGTTGTGGAGAGGCGGCGCAGACGAGCCGACAGCGGGACAGGGCAAATGGTTGTCCTGACCAAGATGGCGGCCAGGAGGCGGGGCATGCCTGGCGCGACACTGCAGCCATCAGCGTCAGGTGCGTACACCACACACCTGCGCTCAATCGTTACATCTTCTGCTGCAGCATAAAAAGGGCGAGGGAGGAGCAATCGTGGCAGAAGTAGGAGAGGAACAACCCGACAACAACGACCACGAGAGCGAGGAGATCGACCGAGAGAAAGATGAGCCCCCGCAGCAGACGCAGCCCCCGGACACCGAAAGGTGTGCCGCGACGACCAGGAAGAGCCAGCAAGCCAGAAATGGGCACGACAGACTGGCAAGACATGATGTTTGTTGAAATAATAAACTCGAGTCAAACCTGCTATGATGCGTCCTGTAACGATCGGCACTGCACCCCACACGATGACGGCAGGAAACACGTCACACACGTTTTTCCTTTTTTATGCATTCTAAGTTATACAATACGGAAAGTACGAGGTGGCTAACAATGCAGCTAATGAGAGTATATTCTTCCGTCCATAAAGTACTCATCCAAACACCTCCAACTAGGGATTATATTGTTTAAGAAATCATCTATTTCAAATAGGGCTGGGCGATATATCGGTATACTCGAGTTTTTCTCTGTGCGATATAGAAAATGACAATATCGTGATATTCGGGTATACATTCTCACGCAGTTGCTTTTAGCTGCATCCCACTACACTTGTCTCTGCTTCTAACAGAGACATAAACCAAGCGCACCTTCTCACACACGTCACGTGTGCAACGTCACACGCTCCCGTGGAGCAGACAGGTAACATTAGCTGTGATGCTAGCGGTGAGGTGCGAGTGGTAATACGATAGAAAGAAGGTCCGAATCTGGTAAAAAATGGAGGAATATTTAATCCCCAAGAAAAACAGCACAGGATCCATCGTCTGGCAGAGGTTTGGCTTCAAGTGGGAATATGTTCAAAATTTATGCGGCAAAAGCATCGCTACAAAAAGTAGCAACGCTGCTAATGTAGCATCATTTGAAAGGTCACCCGCATGGAGGCACAGATTAAGAACACTGAACTGTGACAACTGCAATAACGTCTTCACCGTCAGAAATCAAACACTTATTTGATTTATTTCTGGGAATAACGAAGCAAATCATCCAATTATTTTGAACCTTAGAAACAAAATACACTGTTCCTGCCCTTATTAAGGATTAAAATAAACAAAAATCAACTCATTCCAAAATTCTGAAAGCATACGACTACGGCATAGTCATTTGACAAAAAGTTGAAAACAACTACCATCAATAAAAACAGCAAATTAATAAAAATGAGTGAATAAAATTGTTCTCTTTTTGGATCCGTTTATTGCTAGGGGTTGACCGCTAAAAACAATTAAATTGCATGGCAGCGAGAGATGTCACATAAGGGCTGTGACATACATTTCCATTGACAATATATTTTTTTTCCTATGACAATATCCCAGAACTCTCCAAAATAACAACTGCTAAAATCATATGAAGTAACTAAAAAAAATGAAATATAATAGATCAAGTAACCATTATTTGTTGACATTCGGTTTCAAAGCCAAAGGGAGCCATGGCAGACCCCTGCCCTAGAGGATCATTAAAGTTTGTCTAAGTCTAAGAAAGATGACAAAAAAGATGAAGAAAGATGAGTTTGATTCATTCACAGGTGATGAAGGACAGACGTGTGAAGAGCAAGAAGACAAGTGGACTTTCTCCTAACAACCAACATGTTTATGTCCTGGAGTCACGACGGCCTCGATGGTAAATGATTTGTCTTTGATTTCTAAGCAACTGCTGCTGTAACCACAAACCCTACAGCGTGCACACTTCCACTCCGTCATTCACGACAACGCTGAATGATGACGGCCATTAAATCCGAGGCGTGTGATTCCGGCCTGTTGCACGAGATAGAGTGTGTCGGGTGAAGCAGATGGTCACACCCTTTTACCAACTCAAGTGTCGGGACAGCGGAGACCTTATGTGCGTAAACATGCGGCTCCATGTATCGACCCATCTGTGGACTCCACGTGCTTTGTTGGGACCGTGGCACATTTTAGACAACATCCCATATTTGAGTAGTTTTCACTCATTTTAAATAAGCGTAAGAGGTGCCACTACACAGTTAGAGGGTGAAAGTACCCTCTGCATTTAACCCAACCCCTTGGGAGGTGAGGGGAGTAGTGAGCAGCAGCAGTGGCCGCGCTCGGCAATCATTTTGGTGATTTAACCCCCAATTCCAATGCTGATGAGCTGTGTTGACTCTGCCAGTGTGTGTCTCTCCGAAAAGCGCTATTTTGTATAGAGATGTCTGAAAATATCGGACTGCCCATATTATCGCCCCATAAATGCTTTAAAATGTGATATCGAAAATTATCGGTATCGGTTTCAAAAAGTAAAATGTATGACTTTTTAAGACGCCGCTGTACGGAGTGGTACACGGACGTAGGGAGAAGTACAGAAGGCCAATAAACCTTAAAGGCACTGCCTTTACATGCTGGTCCAATCACATATGCAAGGCATACTTGCTCAACAGCCATTCAGGTCACACTGAGGGTGGCCGTATAAACAACTTTAACACTGTTACAAATATGCACCACACTGTGAACCTACACTAAACAAAAATGACAAACACATTTCGGGAGGACATCCGCACCGTAACAAAACATAAACACAACAGAACAAATACCCACAACCCCTTGCAGCACTAACCTCCCGCTACCCCCTGCCAAAAATCCGCTCCCCAACCCCACCCACCTCAACCTCCTGCTGTTTTGAGGCATGATTAAAAAACAATGCACTTTGTGACTTCAATAATAAATATGGCAGTGCCATGTTGGCATTTTTTTTCCATAAATTGAGTTGATCTATTTAGGAAAACCTTGTTACATTGCTTAATGCATCCAGTGGGGCATCACAACAAAATTAGGCATAATAATGTGTTAATTCCACGACTGTATATATCGGTATCGGTTGATATCGGAATCGGTAATTGAGAGTTGGACAATATCGGAATATCGTATATCGGCAAAAAAGCCATTATCGGACATCTGTAATTGCATATTGTATCCACTTTTTACATAGACACTAACTCTGCACTTGGCGGGGTTTGCTGCTAGCGGGGTGTATAAAATAGTCAGGAAGTCTCATGAATACAAAGGATTATGGGTATTTGTTGTGTTGCGTTTATGTGAGGATGTTCTCCCGAAATGTGTTTGTCGTTCTTAATTGGTGTGGCTTCACAGCGTGGCGCATATTACTAAGAGTGTTAAAATTGTTTAAATCACAACCATTAGTGTACTCTGTGTCACCCAGTATGCCTTGCAGTTGTGTGGGTGTTGCCGCGGAAGCCACTAACAACATGTTGCTGGACTGACAAGCAGATCGTACATGTTGTAGAAGGCGACAAAGCCAATGGCTTCATAGCACGCCCTAATACTTATCATCTGGGTGACTACTGGCAGTCATTCAGGAGAATAAAAGCGTCTCTTATTGTCTTCTTCACTTTATGACACGGGCCTTAAATGGCTCTTTGAATGGCAAAGGATACCGATCACAGAACCATGTATATCAAATATTTCCGGATGGTTCAACCGCCACCCGCCCGAATCGAATTAAAATCTATTTTTTCGTCATGTCAACCGCCCGACCCGCGAATGAGACCGCAAACCGTACATCTCTTCTGCATACCATGTGTTCCTGAGTGAGTGATATTATACTTATATACGTATACAGATATACACATACATACATACATACACATGTGGGCAAAAGTTTCGACACACCTTCTCCTCATTCAATGTGTTTTCTTTAATTTCAGGACTATTTACATTGTAGATTGTCACTGAAGGCATCAAAACTATGACTGAACACAGGTGGAGTTACAAAAAGGTGATAAAACTCAAGACATGTTTTATATTCTAGTTTCTTCAAAATAGCCACCCTTTGCTCTGATTACTTTTTCGCACACTCTTGGCATTGCTTCGATGAGCTTTAAGCACACCTTAGAAGTGAAAACCATTTCAGGTCTCTGCCTCTTGAAGCTCATCGGGAGAATGCCAAGAGTGTGCGAAATAAGAAATCAGAGCAAAGTGTTGCGATCCGCTGCTCGGATCTACACATTATTTATTTTTCAATTTTGTATATCTTTCCATCCGACTCCTTATTTCCTGTGTGCTTTGTCACCATGGTTACTCATCATTCCACCTGCTAGTCTCGGTCCCGCACACCTGCTACTAATTATCACCCTCCTATATAAGCCTTCCTCTTTTCTTTGTTCAGTCTGGGTCCATAAAATTTGCTCACATGCAACTAGTGACGACTGCTTCTTTTGGTACGTGTATTCTCCCTAGCTCATATGCTAAGCCACCTGCCTTTTCTAGCTCTCATGCTTAGTTGTTTTTGTTTTTACATTTTGTGCCATCGTGCCAAGTCTAGTTTTCTGTTTGTACATCCTAGTTCTCATACTGGCGTTTTTGGTTTGCTTTTTATTAGCTCCAGTATTTCTGTTCAGAGCTCCCTTTTTGTTAAATAAATCTTTTAAGATCTTACCTTTGTTGTGTTCACGTCAACGCATCCTCGAAGGAATCGAACCCGGCACCTCAATGCCGAACAGTCATTACACAAAGAGTGGCTACATATATTACTTTGATCAAATATGGGGGAAATGTCTGTAACAAGACACTGCGGTACTAAATAGTAGGGATGCAACTGTACTCTGTATAATCCTGCTTGGGGCAATCCGACTTTAATCAAAATAAAATAATAATCGGTATATTAATTGAGATTGGATAAAATAAAAGTAAAACATTGTGATAATTGTTTTGCCATTCATCAGCCCTACCCTATACTCCTTTTGCAAAAACGTAACTCAGCGAGCACCTGCTGCTGATTGGGCCCCTAACCCCATACTAAAAAACAAACAAACACAAAATTACAAAAAAAAAGTGACATAAAAAAGTTTGTTCATGGTTAACATATTTGTTTTGCTTTTTCATGGTTTTAACTCTCTTTTTGCAAGTGCCTTCCGCCCAAGGCAGCTGTTACATATACTGTAATATTGTACATGGTAACTGAGATTTGTTATGTATTGTATTTATCATACAATATAATATAATATAATATCTGCGATGAGGTGGGGACTTGTCCAGGGTATAGCCCGCCTTCCGCCCGATTGTAGCTGAGATAGGCACCAGCGCCCCCCGCCACCCCAAAGGAAATAAGCGGTAGAAAATGGATGATATATTATAATATCCATCCATCCATTTTCTACCGCTTATTCCCTTTTGGAGTGGCGGGGGGCGCTGGTGCCTATCTCAGCTACAATCCGGGGGAAGGTGGTGTACACCCTGGACAAGTCGCCACCTCATCGCAGGGCCAACACAGATAGACAGACAACATTCAAACATAATATAATAAAATATAATATAATATAGTACAATATATCAGTATATATTATATACTGTATAGATAAGTACATATTACATATATGTTATATTTTATATTGCTACTATGGTAGTCTACTTCAGTGTTTTTCAACCTTTTTAGGGCCAAGGCACATTTTTGTTCATTGAAAAAATGCGAAAGTACACCACCAGCAGAAAACATTAAAAGTGTAAACTCGGTAGTTGATATTGACAGTAAAAGGTAATTGTTGCAATTGTTGGTTATGAATTTAGACCATAACCAACCATGCATCACCATAGCTATTGTCTCAAAGTAAGTCTCACGACCTGTTACATCACGCCGTGACTTATTCAGAGTTTTTCTGTGTGTGGTGTCTTGCGCTCCTATTTTGGTGGCTTTTCCTGTTGTTAGTATTTTCCTGTAGCAGTTTCATGTCTTCCTTTGAGCACTATCCTGCTTTGTTTTAGCAATCAAGACCATTTCAGTTGTGCGGATTCTATCGTTCTTTGTGTGAAATTTGTTGATTGTCATGTCATGTACGGACGTACTTTGTGGACGCCTTCTGCTCCACACACTGTAAGTCTTTGTTTTCATCCAGCATTCTGTTTTTTTTTTTACTTTGTAGCCAGTTCAGTTTTAGTTTTGTTTTCCATAGCCATCCCTAAACTTCAATGCCTTCTTTAGGGGAACTCGCCTTTTGTTTATTTTTGGTTTAAGCATTAGATACAACGTTTACAAAGCAATTACCTACTTGCTGCCACCTACTGATATGGAAGAGTATTACTCGGCTACTCTGCCGAGCTCTAGACAGCACCGACATTCAACAACGGCACTTTATTTGCAGATTAGAATTACCGGTTTGTATAAAATATTTTTAACCCAAATAGGTGAAATTAAATAATCTCCCACGGCACACCAGATTGTATATCAGTGGTTGAAAAACACTGGTCTACTTTATACCTTTTGTTTCACCCTCTTTTTTTGCCCTTGTGTGCGTTATCCTTTCCAACCTTATCGTTTCCATCCTTTGTAACTGAGCTGCTTTGTCAGAATAATTGTATCTATGTTATCCCAAAACATTGTGTTGCCATGAGTTCCCGGCGAGAGTACAAAAGCTGTGTTTGATTTTACCAAGCAAAAGGCTTGTAAAACTCCACTGTGTAGGATGGGAAGCGACATGAAGGTGTCGGTTTCTTTGATCTATTGTAATCCACAGGAAGATCTTGTCTTCACCCGAGATCTACAAAGGGAGAGGAAGCAGGACCTGGCGCAAGCTCCAGGCATCTCTTCTTTGAACTGTTTTGTGACCGAAGGCAATCACTGTTTACGACCTTGCTCTCTTTAGAAAAAGCTGATGCTATGTAATCAGGGAAAGTCCAAATAAAAGAGGAGACGTAGAATTCTCTTGTCAGAGCGTGGTGGAAGACTGTACTAGAGTACAGCCCAGACGTTTCTCCTCATTGAGCTAAATTGAATCCTGTCTGTTTAATTCCTTGCTTCTTGTCTGTTTAATAGATGTCAACAGTGTTTGAACCTGACATACTGTGTGGAACAATTGTTTTTGTGGATCATTAAAGTTTGTCTAAGTCTAAGTTTATAGGCTCCAGTCTCCTACCCTGAAAGAGACAAGCGGTAGAAAATGGATGGATGGATAAAGGGTCATGGCAAATTGGACCGTTATGGCATTTGTTATGGTTTATGTTATTTAAAGTTTGACCCTGGACTTGATTATTTCTAATGCCAACCCTGAAGTTTTTTAAAATCTTCAACATCTTCTGGTAACGCAGCCCGCGTCCTGAATCCGCGGCTGTTCACGTTGCTGTCCCATGACTACTGCGCTACGTCCACTACTAACCACATTGTGAAGTATGCGGATGACACGGCATTTGTGGGCCTCATCTGTGACAACAATTACATGGACTACAGGGAGGAGGTGAAACATCTGGTTGATTGGTACAGAACCAACAACCTGGTCCTGAATGTCGACAAGACCAAGGAGATCATCGTTGACTTCAGGAAGCACCAGTCCAGACACGCTCCACTCCTTATCAACGGCACAGCGGTGGAGATGGTAAGCAGCACCAAGATCCTGGGGGTGCAGATAACTGACAATATAACCTCGTCCCTAGACACTGGAGCTCTTTGCGTCGGATGAAAAGAGCACAGCTCCCTCCCCCCATTCTCACCACATTCTACAGAGGCACTATAGAGAGCCTACTGACCAACTGCATGTCTGTCTGGATTGGAGCCTGCAGTGGCTCAGACTGGAAGTCTCTCCAGAGAGTGGTGAGGACGGCGGAAATGATCATCAGGACTCCTCTTCCTCCTTTCCAGGAGATCGCAAAAAGCCGCTGCCTGACCAAGGGTCAGAAAATCTAGAGAGACTCCTCTCACTCCCCAACAAGGACTGTTTTCACTGCTGGCCTGTAGAAAGAGGTTCCGCAGCCTCCGAAGCAGAAGCTCCAGGTTCTGTAACAGCTTCTTCCCTCAGGCCGTAAGACTCTTGAACGCATCATAATTATCCCCTCAATTCCCCCCCAAAAATGGATTAACTCGCTGGAATATAAAGACAATATAACATACATCCATAAATGTGGATGCATATGCAAAAGTGCAATATATTTATCTGTACAGTAATCAATTTATATCTGCACCTCATTGCTTTTTTTAAATTCTGCATTACCATGAGCTAATGCAACAACATTTCGTTCTTATCCGTACTGTAAAGTCTAAATTTGAATGACAATAAAAAGGATGTCTAAGTCGAGGTCGAAGTCTAACTGGGAGACAGACAACTGCTTTAGAACTGTGACAAACCCCAAGATGTAGAGGAGGCGGCAGGCATTGTGCGGGAAAACATGATTTAATTTAACACTAAAACAAGAACAAACCAAAGGGTACAAACAAAAGGCGCGCACAAGGCGGCGAAACAAACTTGGCTATGAACAAAAAACTAGCACAAAGGCTAACTGTGGACTAGAAACAAAAGCACTTACTGTGACACGAAGGAACTATGGCATGAGCAGAGTGAACAGAAGTAGACACAGCTACGACGATAAGTATTAATGACATTGACAGGTAGTGGTGACAATAATCCAGCCCTGACTAGAGGACAAAGCAGGTTTAAATAGGATCAGGCTGATTGACACCAGGTGTGGCCAGGTGCCAATCAGCCGCAGCTGAGGGGAAACAGCGATCAGGGAGAAAACCAGGAGATGACCAAAATAAAAGCGCTGACAGGAAGCAAAGAGATACACAGAGGAAAAACTAAAACAAAACCAAACTGTCAGGGACAAGCCTGACAAGAACGAGCAAAAGATGGCATGCGGCGCGTCTGTCTTGGGACAAATGTTGACTTGACGGGGAGCGCCACTTGCTGTTGTCCTGCTGAGCTTTGCGAACGGCAGACCGTTTCACAGCTGAGCCACGCGCACATGTTGACCGCTTTTCCACTTCAGCCCGCAACTGTTTGGCACGACACGGCGTTTTGGATGTTGCTGCGCTTCCATAACCAAACTAACCAAAAACACACACGAGTGTGAATAACAAGAAGGAGGCTTTTCATTCCTGCATGATCAAGCAATTGTAATCACTGTCTCGCCGCCTCCTCCCCGCCGGTGCAGCTCATTTTAATGGCGGCGGCATGATTTGACGGTTTGCAGCCGGCTGCTGGAAAAGGCCACGACGTAATGGAATATTAGTGACTCTCGTGTCTGGCTTACAACTGCTGCTGTTATGTTTCATTTTATGCAGTAACACACACAGTGCGGTCTGGACAGCATCAACAGCTGTGGTCAACACTGCGGTGTCTGGGTTATACAAAGTTTAAAAGGCCTCTTCAAAGACGCAGCAAAGGGAGCGATATGGCCGCCGCGTAGGATGGTGTGCCGTACTCCGCTGTGAAGTCGAGTCCACGGTCTTTCAAGCCGGATGTCCCAGGACGTTCTGTGATTTCAGTGCTGAACAGGCACTAAACACCAGGATTATCACAAATAAACACAACAAAGTCAGCCATTCCACCCTCAAGGAAATGAGGAAAATCCGCTCCTTCTTAGAAGACTTTCCATTCAAATCACTGGTTATTAGCGCTGGTACTTCACAATATGATACAGGAATGTGATATTTCACATTGTTCAATGATCAACTTAAAGGGGAACATTATCACAATTTCAAAAAGGTTAAAAACAATAAAAATCAGTTGCCAGTGGCTTGTTGTATTTTTTGATATTTTTTTCAAAATTTTACCAGTCACGGAATATCCCTAAAATAAGCTTTAAAGTGCTTGATTTTTGCTATTTGCGATGCGACTGTCCATTTCCCTGTGACGTCGTACAGTGCTGCCATTGTAAACAAACAATGGCAGATACCGCAGCAAGATTTAGCGACATTAGCTCGGATTCAGACTCGGATTTCAGCGGCTTAAGCGATTCAACAGATTACGCATGTATTGAAACGGATGGTTGGAGTATGAAAGTATTGAAGAAACTGAAGCTATTGAGCGAATAGCTTTTGACGCTATTCATAGCCATAGCATGGCCGAATAGCTGCGTTAGCATCGCCGGTAAAATGTGCGGACCAAACGATCAGGACTTTCGCATCTTGTGACACTGGAGCAACTTAAATCCTTCGATTGGTAAGTGTTTTTTTCGCATTAAATGTATAGTTGCAAATGCATCTGCAGGTTATCCATACATCTCTGTGCCATGTCTGCTTTAGCACCGCCGGTAAATAGCATGGTAGCATCGATTAGCATAGCATGTTAGCATCGATTAGCTGGCAGTCAACATCAACAAAACTCACTTTTGTGATTTTGTTGACTTTATTGTTGCAAATGCATCTGCAGGTTATCCATATATCTCTGTGCCATGTCTGGCTTAGCACCGCCGGTAAAAAGCACGTTAGCGTCGATTAGCATAGCATGTTAGCATCGATTAGCTGGCAGTCACGCCGCGACCAAATATGTCTGATTAGCACATAGGTCAACATCAACAAAACTCACCTTTGTGATTTCGTTGACTTTATCGTTGCAAATGCATCTGCAGGTTATCCATAAATCTCTGTGCCATGTCTGTCATCGCCGGTAAAATGTGGAGACACTCTGGCACATTCAATGGGGGTCTGGCGGCAGATACTTTCGCATCTTCGGGCCAGTGGTGCAACTTGAATCCCTCCCTGTTAGTGTTGTTACACCCTCCGACAACACACCGACGAGGCATGATGTCTCCAAGATTCCAAAAAATACTCGAAAAAACGGAAAATAACAGAGCTGAGACCCAATGTTTACAATGTGTTGAAAATTATATTAGCGGCTGTATTACCTGGGCGACGTCACATTCTGACGTCATCGCCTCCAGAGCAATAAACAGAAAGGCGTTTAATTCGCCAAAATTCACCCATTTAGATTTCGGAAATCGGTTAAAAAAATATATGGTCTTTTTTCTGCACCATCAAGGTATATATTGACGCTTACATAGGTCTGGTGGTGATGTTCCCCTTTAAAGGCCTACTGAAACCCACTACTACCCACCAAGCAGTCTGATAGTTTTTAAATCAATGATGAACTATTAACATTGCAACACATGCCAATACGGCCTTTTTAGTTTACTAAATTGCAATTTTAAATTTCCCGGGAGTTTTTTCTTGAAAACGTCGCGTAATGATGACGTGTACGAATGACGTCACGGGCTGTTAGGAGTATGAGCGCTGCGCACACACACAGCTAAAAGTCGTCTGCTTTAACGCCATAATTACACAGTATTTTGAACATCTGTTTTGCTGAATCTTTTGCAATTTTTTCAATTAATATTGGAGAAGTCAAAGTAGAAAATTGGAGTTGGGAAGCTTTAGCCTTTAGCCACACAAACACACGGTGATTCCTTGTTTAAAATTCACGGAGGTGAAACTTTACAATGGATCAGAGCGGACATAGATCCCAACCGAATGTCAACCAGCAGGTTTCAGGGAGAAAATTGTGGTAAAAAGTAGCTTCTTACCGGATATCAGCTGAGCTTCCCCCGTCCATTAAGCTGCCGTCGACTTCGCTGAGACACTGCGCGTCAACACACCCGTGGACACACCCCTCCGACTATCAGGTACTGTTAAACTCACTGAAACACTAGCAACACAATAGAAAGATAAGGGATTTCCCAGAATTATCCTAGTAAATGTCTCTAAAAACATATGAATCCGTCTCAATCCGTTTTTTTTTTTTTTTCTAGTCCGTCGCTATCAATATCCTCAAACACGAATATTTCATCCTCGCTCAAATTAATGGGGAAATTGTCGTTTTGTCGGTCCGAATAGCTGTTTTTGTTGGAGGCTCCCATTAAAACCAATGTGAATATGTAAGGAGCCATCAAACATGTGACGTCATCGCCTGCGACTTCCGGTAGACGCAGGGCTTTTCTCTTAGCACCGAAAGTTGCAAACTTTATCGTGGATGTTCTCTACTAAATCCTTTCAGCAAAAATATGGCAAAATCGCGAAATGATCAAGTATGACACATAGAATGGACCTGCTATCCCTGTTTAAATAAGAAAATCTCTTTACAGTAGGCCTTTAAAATGCATCTTAAGATATGCGAATTGAATGACACTAGGGTTGAACGATATACCGGTACTAATAAAGTACCGCGGTAATAATGATTTAAAACTGGTACTATACTGCTTCGGAAAGACACAGGTACTGGTCACTATGTGACATAGCTGGAAAAAGGAGCGAGAAGATCATGTTTGGCAACGCATACGCACGGTGTACTTACAAGCAGACAAACTGTGGAGGCATAAGAGGGAAAAATGGACTTAAAAACAAACTATGAAGGTGAAGCTTTACACACTGAAGCGCGACTCTGTAAGAGGCGTTTTTAAACATGGCTAGCTAGCTAGCGGCTAATGTCCCTTCACAGTGGTTTAGCTACTTTTAAATCACTGGTTGGGGGGCGCATAATAAATATAACTAACATAACATAAGCATCGTTTCTCACAAGTATCATCCATGCAGGACGAGGAATAGCTTAACACAGGGGTGTCCAAACATTTTCCACAGAGGGCCGCACACGAAGGACTTTCATTTTGAAACTATAACAAAATATCTGGATTTTTTTTTTTCATCCTTAGGGCTCCTGGGGAGCATAGAGGGTCTCAGTCACTAAAATGTTACAAATAAGTCAAATTATTATTGTTTTTTATTTATTTAATGCTTACAGTAAATCTCTATATCAATCAATCATCAATCAATGTTTACTTATATAGCCCTAAATCACTAGTGTCTCAAAGGGCTGCACAAACCACCACGATATCCTCGGTAGGCCCACATAAGGGCAAGGAAAACTCACACCCAGTGGGACATCGGTGACAATAATGACCCAGTGGGACGTCGGTGACAATGATGACTATGAGAACCTTAGAGAGGAGGAAAGCAATGGATGTCGAGCGGGTCTAACATGATACTGTGAAAGTTCAATCCACAATGGATCCAACACAGTCGCGAGAGTCCAGTCCAAAGCGGATCCAACACAGCAGCGAGAGTCCCGTTCACAGCGGAGCCAACAGGAAACCATCCCAAGCGGAGGCGGATCAGCATCGCAGAGATGTCCCCAGCCGATACACAGGCAAGCAGTACATGGCCACCGGATCGGACCGGACCCCCTCCACAAGGGAGAGTGGGACATAGAAGAAAATCAACTTGAGGTTGATATAAAGTAAAACAAATAAGGTTTTATGCGTTTTCTGTCAAAGACATCTTTGTTTTTTATAGTAAAACTGGAATATGCAGCATTTAGAAAGATGGATGGATGGATGGATGGATGGATGGATGGATGGATGGATAGATAGATAGATAGATAGATAATACTTTATTGGTTCCTTCAGGAGAGTTCCTTTATTTAGCAATTAAAGCCCTCAAAGATCAATAATGCAGGACACCATTGATTTTAATTATTTAAAATTTTTGAGTAATCACAGTGAAAAGTTAAATAAAATCTTATTAAATATATTTGGGATCCGAAAGGTTCCCCACTAAAACTTTTAACACTTAAATTTCAAGATCAACTTCTGATATATCTGTCGATTTTAAGTTTGAACTATTATTTTGTTTGTTTAATGCTCTTTTTCCAAAACTTTGATGCTTTTATATGCCGACCACATGCAATATTTTTTCCACATAAAACATTTTAAAGTGCTAATTTTTAAGTAATAATTATAACAGATTTTGTGGGCCTTTTTTTTTTTTGAGCAATGGAAAAAAAAAGAAAATAAAGACAAAAGGAAAAAAAAAACTGCCTGCATGGCAGCTTTGTTTCAACATTGCCACTTTTTCTCATTAGATTTCACCTCATTCTACTTTTTTTAAATGTATTTTTTTAATTTTTGCAATACCATCAATTTTGCAATTTTTGCATAATGTCGCGCGGGCCGGTAAACGATTAGCTGTGGGCCGCAAATGGCCCGCGGGCCGCACTTTGGGCACCACTGACTTAACATGCTTCACTACACACGGAACGGCGTGGCGCTGTTGGGAGAGTAACTGTGCCAGCAACCTGAGGGTTCCTGGTTCAATGCCCGGCTTCTACCATCCTAGTCAAGTCCATTGTGTCTTTGAGCAAGACACTTCACCCATACTCCTGATGGGTCCTGGTTAGCGTCTTGCATGGCCGCTCCTGCCATCAGTGTGTGAATGGGTGGATGTGGAAATAGTGTCAAAGCGCTTTGAGTTCTTTTTAAAAAAAAGGTAGGCAAGCGCTATACAAATATAGGGGGATGCCATAGCTAACCGCTAATGACAAGCTAACCTCCTGAATGTAAACAAATAAAGTTAAAGTACCAATTATTGTCACACACACACACACACACACACACACACACACACACACACACACACACACACACACACACACACACACACATACACACACACACACACAAGATTTGAAATGATTCTCTGCATTTGACCCATCACCCTTGATCACCCCCTGGGAGGTGAGGGGAGTAGTGAGCAGCGGCCGCGGCTGCGCCCGGGAATCATTTTTGGTGATTTAACCCCCAATTCCAACCCATGATGCTGAGTGCCAAGCAGGGAGGTAATGGGTCACATTTTTATAGTCTTTGGTATGACTCGGCCCGGGTTTGATCTCACGACCTACCGATCTTAGGGCGGACACTATAACCACAAGGCCACTGAGCCATGGGTGGATCTACACGGAAAAACGACTATACAAGAGCGGTATATAGGTGGTACTACAATTGCTAAATATATTTTGTTTTATCATCTCAAAATCTTTTGTTATTTTTTATTGTTTATAAACACAAGAAATAAGTCCCTGGACACAGAAGAACTTTAACTAGGATCAATGTATGACCCTGTAACTACTTGGTATTGGATTGATACCAGGATTTATAGTATCACCCAAATCTTATTTTAAGTATCAAAAACAAAATTATGAGTGTTTATTAGATTTTAACAGAAGTGTAGATGTAACATGTTATAAGTAAAAGTCAGCTCATATCAACAGTAAATGAACAAGTAGATAAATAATCAATTTTGTACCGTTTGACCCTCATAATTTTGACAAAATAATGAGAAATGACACAATATGTTACTGCATACGTCAGCAACCAAATTAGGGGCCTTTGTTTGTTAACTTCTCTTTTAGTAGTAAGTAGTCTAGTACGTTCAAAAAATGTATTGCCAAAATTGTTATTTGAATGCAATAAGAAATATCTGTTTAATGTATCATAAGATTTTCTATTAAAATAAATCCAATTCAATTTGGTTTGTGGTCCCCTTTATTTAAAAAAAAATTTGCAATACATTTTGTGACCGGTACTGTCACGCCAAATTTCTTCCCCCCTACAAAAACCTTCCCCCCGGGAGAAATTTGGCGTGACAGCCCCTCCAATGCCTGAAGGACCCCAATGAGGGCGTGACAATACCAAGTTATATGACTCTTAAGGGTTACAGCTGCAAAATTAGCAAAGCAAAAATATCTTGAAAGGTTAGCATGCTGGAATGCTAATATTTTTTCCTCACCGTTAAGGGTTACAGCTGCAAAATTTGCGAAACAAAAATAGCTTGAAAGGTTAGCATGCTGAAATGCTATTATTTTTTCCTCACCGTTATTTTTCACCTATGACAAACAACTGAAGTCCAAGCATATTGGGGAGATTCTTTCTAACAAAGACAAGCACTTCAAGATGCTCAGGCGTCAGCCTGCTTGTGTGTTCATCAATGAGTGCTAAAAAGCCTCTCACTCGCAAGAGTCAATAAAATGTCTTACAACTTTACCACCACGCTTGACTTTATTGTGGCATGTTTTGCACTCCACCTCTTCATCTTTTTCGTTTTGTAGGATAAAATAATCCCACACAGCTGACATTTTTACCGTAACTTTTAATTCACACGGCCGTCTGAACGGTTAGAACGCAGACCTGTGGATGTTTTGAAGGTGTTCTGGAAAATGCGGAACGGAGTTTAGGGAGCAGCAGAAGAGTGGAATGTATTATTTGATTCGGTGTGTTGGAAAACACAGACCACAGTTTTTTTAAAAACTGGATCTGGATCGGCATTTTCCCATGCCTTGCCGATACGCATTTTTTGGCAAATATCGGCGGCCGATCCGATCCAAATATCGGCTCGGGACAACCCTACTTGATGTCAAATAGAAAAAGGCAACATCACACAGCAAACAACATGTAGGCTGAGTATAATACTATGTGGGAATTATGAACAACAAATCAGTGATTAATGTGACAAGCTTGCATTTCAAACAATAACCCGTTTGTTGACAAGGAAACAGTCGTATGTCGGCATGTTGTGGTGTTTGCGAGTCCAGTGATGTGGAGGAAAGCAGGCAGCTTGCAGGTAACATAATAATTTAATCCAGTTTCAGGCAAAACCGAACAAGTGTTGTGCCGCAGGAAAAGCGCACGCGGAGCACAAAGCAAAACCTTGGATTTAGATCTGGCGATACGGCCTTTTATTAATATCTCGATATTTTTAGGCCATATCACGATACACGATATATATCTCGATATTATGCCTTAGCCTTGAATGAACACTTGATGCATATAATCACAGCAGTATGATGAGTCTATGTGTCTACATTAAAACATTCTTTTTCATACTGCATTAATATATGCTCATTTTAAACTTTCATGCAGAGAGGTAAGTCACAACTAAGTCAATTGACCAAAACTGAATTTATTAAACAGTTATTAAGCAGTGGCACAAACATTCATGTCATTTCCAAAACAGAAAGTGCAAGATTGTCAGAGACATTTTAAATCAAGCTATTAGTGCACTTTTGTGTATGATGTCACCAAGATGACATATCAAAACAACACTAAATTAAAGTGCACTTTTTGTACAGAACGCCACTACAATAGTTTAAAACAAATAAAGTGCACTTTTGTGCATGATGTCACACAAGATATTTCAAAAAGTGTCGAATAAAAATGAGTTGCTTAACAGGAAATCAAATAGTGTATGTCCTTTGCTATGTGGTAGGTTCCTGCGGACGTTATCTCCTTCTGTTGACTATTTTTGTCATACGGTGTTGATCTGGAAATTGTTGCTTGGGTATTTTGTTGGTGTGGCACTGGTCGGAGATGTTGACATGCCACGACAATAATTTAAAACAAATAAAGTGCACTTTTGTGCATGATGTCACACGAGATATTTCAAAAAGTGTTGAATAAAAATGAGCTACATAGTAGGAAATCAAATAGTATATGTCCTTTGCTATGTGGTAGGTTCCTGAGGACGTTTTCTCCTTCTGTTGTTGACTATTTTTGTCATACGGTGTTGATCTGGAAATTGTTGCTTGGGTATTTTGTTGGTGTGGCACGGGTCGGAGATGTTGACGTGCAGAGTTTCAAGCACTCTTCATTCTCGAGCGGGTGACTTTTCAAATGATACTACAAATTAGCAGTGGTGCTATTTTTTTTGTAGCAACGCTTTTGCCGCATACTTGATGTATTACGGTTGTCTGTGCAAGATATTCTCGCGTGAAGCCAAACCACCGCCAGACGATAGACCATGTGCTGTTTTTCTTCATTTGTAACCAGATTCACAGTCTCTCTCTTGTAGTACCACTCGCACTGCTCCGCTAGCATAACAGCTAATGTTACCATGTTTCTACTTCTCTTCTCCGCGAGAGCATATGACGCGGTTGCACTCGCGACAGGATGTGACGTATGTAAGGAGGTGCGCTTGTTTTATATCTTTGTGAGAAAGAGAGACAGGAAAGAGTGAGAAACGGCTGAAGCGTAATGCCTGCAACTTAAAGCAACTGCGTATACTCGAATATCATGATATACTCATTTTCTATATCGCACAGAGACAAACCTGCGATATATCGATGATATTCGATATATCGCCCAGCCCTACTTGGAATACATAAGCAAGGCATAAAAATGAACAGTAAAGTTGTAGCATATAGTCAGAATCAACATAGGCCAACAGTCGCATGTGGCAAACAAAGGGTATTAATTAGGGGACTGATTAGTGGTCAAGATGGGCAACCGGTGCGAGTCCCAATTGCCCAAACAGAAATCGATGTGAAGCTAGTGCACCTAGCAACAAAAAAGAAAAGAGAGAAGCCGAGTGGCGCTCGGAAAAAAAAAACAAAAAACACTGGGGAACTATATAACACAAACAACAAAGGATATAATCTGGCGCAACAGATCATAACAGACAGCACAAACAATCCCTTTATTACCTAGTGCTAACACGCACACACTCCCACAACCATGTCATGTCATGAAACATCTCTCAACTGCAAATGCCAGATATTTGAAGGGTTATATATATATTTTTTAAACGCACTATGTACTTAATATAGTAATTAGTTACATCTAGTAAGGAGTAATTATGTTAGTATTTCAACTGCTTTTTTGGTAGAGTAACTATAAGAGTAATTTTCCCAAAGACTGATTAAATGTAAAAAAACATGTCCTCTACATCTTACATGTTGATGTATTGTACTGCCTTGCTCACCAGGGTAGCAGTAAGAAGACACTTTGCAAAGTGGAGGTGGGAAAATCATGCTCAAGTTACAACTGGCC
>NC_084619.1:57132362-57139862 GCF_033978795.1 Nerophis ophidion | reverse complement strand
CTTTTTTTTGTTAAATCAGCAATTTGGTGAAACAGCAATATTTGAAGCGCGTTGCAGCGAGGGATAATATTTCCTATGAGCAAAAATGTACTGTGAAAAATTGTGTGTCCCTTTAAGAGTTCTGCTGTGAGACTTATTTGCCAGGTTGATCCCAAGAAGCGATTATAAAGAGCTTAATTTAGCTTATCAGCGATGCTCTCTTTGATTTAGGCGTAAGAAAAATAGGAGCGGAACCACCGGAGAAGAGGCGATTATCAGCTGCTTGACGAGCTCAAGTGGCATCTTGGCAGCTGCCTGGGACTATCAGCCTCTCCCATCGAGCACGTGGAGGAAGCTGCTGCTGCGGGTAAAGGATACACCTTCCCTTTTTAACTGTCCCACATTCCCTCGACACGCACGCACACGCACAATTCTGTCTGGGTATAAATGATGGCTGCATATGCATGTAGGCTTTCACCTTTGACCCTGCATCTCTTAATAGCCTAAGAGCGCCTCTTCCCAGGAGACAACAATCATAGAGAGAGTGAGGCTCCTTTTTTTTTTTTTTCCTTTAAGGCCTTAATGTTCCTGCGTGCGTGTGTGTGTGTGTGTGTTCGTCCCGACAACAGCATCTGGAACCTATTCCCACTTCACCACCGTTTATGGTAGAGCCATCACCGGCAGGATGCATGGACATCTATGGTGCTCCCGGCCCCCAGCTCTCAGTGTTTAAGAGCCCCAGAGGAGAGGCCCCGCTCGGGGAGGCGCTCGGTCTAAGCTATGCCCCCACAAGCGCACCCATTAACGGGGTCATGACCCTAGTTACCTCACTTAAACTGCGAGGGGGAGGGGTTAAAGAAAGGCCATTGCATCACTGATTGGACAGCTGCATGCAGGTGTTCACATTCACACTGGTGACACACAAGCAACATCCATCTATTTTCTACCGCTTATTCCCTGTTGGGGATGGCGGGGGTGCGCTGGCGCCTATCTCAGCTACAATCGGGCGGAAGGCGGTGTACACCCTGGACAAGTCGCCACCTCATCGCAGGGCCAACACAGATAGACAGACAACACCAGGTAGCACGTAGGGACCAGATGAGTAGCCCGCTGGCCTGTTCTAAAAATAGTTCAAATAGCAGCACTTACCAGTGAGCTGCCTCTATTTTTTAAATTATATATATATTTACTAGCAAGCTGGTCTCGCTTTGCTCGACATTTTTAATTCTAAGAGAGACAAAACTCAAATAGAATTTGAAAATCCAAGAAAATATTTTAAAGACTTGGTCTTCATTTGTTAAAATAAATTCATTTATTTTTTTACTTTGCTTCTTATAACTTTCAGAAAGACAATTTTAGAGAAAAAATACAACCTTAAAAATTATTTTAAGGTTTTTAAACACATATACATTTTTACCTTTTAAATTCCTTCCTCTTCTTTCCTGACAATTTAAATCAATGTTCAAGTAAATTTATTTTTTTTATTGTAAAGAATAATTAATACATTTTAATTGAATTCTTCATTTTAGCTTCTGTTTTTTTGACGAAGAATATTTGTGATATATTTATTCAAACTTATGATTAAAATAAAATAAAAAATATTCTGGAGAAATCTGTTGAATCAAATTTAAATGTTATTTCAAAGTCTTTTGAATTTCTTTTAAAATTTTGTTCTGTAAAATCTAGAAGAAATAATGATTCGTCTTTGTTAAAAATATAGCTTGGTCCAATTTGTTATATAGTCTGACAAAGTGCAGATTGGATTTTAACCTATTTAAAACATGTCATCAAAAATATATATTTATTGTGAGAAATCATTAAGATGATCAGTGTTTCCACAAAGATAAATATCATTAATTATTAATAATAACATAGAGTTAAAGGTAAATTGAGCAAATTGGCTATTTCTGGCAATTTATTTAAGTGTGTATCAAACCGGTAGCCCTTCGCATTAATCAGTACCCAAGAAGTAGCTCTTGGTTTCAAAAAGGTTGGTGACCCCTGCTCTACGGCGTGTGAGCTCGGGCGGACTGGCAACAAGAATTTTCCACAGCGGGATCAGCTCATGCGTCATAAATCCGCCGGTGATGCTAACACTCCACCGGTCCGTATCCACGGCGACCGCATCCTCCACATTGACTGCTGCAGCCCATGCCTGCTGACCCATTGGAGGAGAAGGACGCCACACTAATTAGGTGCTCAACTTCCTGTTTGGAACCATTCACAGTCATGTGGGTAAAATGAGGACCACCCGTGGTGTGAATCAGGGGTGTCCAAAGTGCCGCCCGGGGGCTATTTGAAGACTGCAGCACAGTCTGAAAATACTAAAAAGATATATAAGATATACAATAAGATATAAAACCTGGAATAAAAGAGCATACAGGTGAAATCTAACGAGAAAAAGTTGCAATGTCGACTCTAGTAACAAAAGGCTGTTTTCTTTTTCTTTAAAAGTGTCATAGATCAAAAAATAATACTGAATCAAAATCAATGTTATTATGAATTAATAACCAATTAAAGGCTAAAACTACTTCATATCAAATTTTCCACTTTGAAATATTTTGGGGGGAAATCTATTTTTAGGAACAGTAATACAAAACCTCACAATGATGACTGGAGGGAGGTTTATAACTCCACAGACCCGGATGAGGCATATGAAACTTTTCTTAATATTTTCACAAAACTGTACGATAAGCACTGTCCAATTAAAAAACATGTTATTAAAGACAGCACCGTTAAAGACAAACCGTGGATCACAAGAGGAATACTGAAGTCTTGCAAAAAGAAAAATTATCTCTACAGAAGACATTTAAAGTACAGAACCAAAGAAACTGAACACAAATATAAAACGTAAAAAAATAAGTTAACACAAATAATAAAGCACTGCAAGTGAACATATTACTGTAACCTATTAGAACAAGGGTGTCAAACTCAAATACAGAGTGGGCCAAAATTTTAAACGGAACAAAGCCGCGGGCCAAGGTTGAACAAATTAACCTTTTAATAGGGACCCAAAGAAGTTTTGCATTAAATATTGAACAAGCAAGGCTTGTATAACTTTAGTGACATGCAAAATCCAGTTTCAAATAATAATAATTAAAAGAATATCAACGGCATATCAAATAAAATTTAAATAAAAATGTTATGTCTTTTTTTCTGATTGCAATCTTCTGAGGTAAATATCAAATTTTTTCCACAGGCTAATAATACATTTGAAAATAAAATAACAATAATGAATGAAGAAAACATTCAAGTCTTGAAGTAGCAAGAGAAAATGCATGAATAAAACCTTAATTATTGGTCATTTTGCTGGAAGTTTCCCGGAAGAGTTAGTGCTGCAAGGGTTTCTGGGTATTTGTTCTGTTGTGTTACGGTGCGGATGTTCACCCGAAATGTGTTTGTCATTCTTGTTTGGTGTGGGTTCACAGTGTGGCGCATATTTTTAACAGTGCTAAAGTTGTTTATACGCCACCCTCAGTGTGACCTGTATGGCTGTTGACCAAGTATGCCTTGCATTCACTTGTGCGTGTGTGTGTGTAAAAGCCACAAATATTATGTGACACGGTGTTAGTATGGAGGAAAAGCGGACGTGACGACAGGTTGTAGAGAACGCTAAAGGCAGTGCCTTAAATGCACGCCCCCAATATAGTTGTCCAGGTGGAAATCGGTAGAAATTCGGGAGAATGGTTGCCCCGGGAGATTTTCGAGAGGGGCACTGAACTTCGGGAGTCTACGGGGAAAATTAGGAGGGTATGGCAAGTATGAGTATTAGCGGTGAATGCAGTGTTACAACGGCACCGAGGCTGTTTAACACCGGCGGGCCAGCTCTAATGCTAAATTGATATTGCCTCAAGGGCCAAATTAAATTACATGGCGGGCCAGATCTGGCCCGCGGGCCAGAGTTTGACACCCATGTATTAGAACAACATAAAAATATCATCCAGGGTACATGGAAAGTTTTAAATGGTATCATTAAAAAAAAAAAACATGACACATAAGGAACATCATAGCTATTTAATAGAAAATAATCTAACTATAAATGACCCTGAAGGGATAACTGATGCTTTTAACAACTTTTTTGTAAATGTTGGACCTAATCTAGCAAATGAAATTGTACAACCTGAAAACAGTGCAGTATTTAATGAATAAACCATTTAAAACAATTTAGAATCGTTTTTTTATTTCCCCTGTTAATGAAAGTGAAATCAAAACAATTGGAAATTCTCAGAAAAACAAGAAGTCAACAGACTGCTGTGACTTGGACTTTTCTCTGATCAAGGAAATTGTTGATTTTATAGCTGTTCCCTTCACTTATATTTGCAATATTTCTTTTATAAAAGGTGTCTTCCCAAAGAAAATGAAAACGGCAAAAGTCATTCCCATCTTCAAAAGTGGAGATAAGCATCAGTTCACCAACTATAGGCCTATTTCTTTACTCTCACAATTTTCAAAAGTCCTTGAAAAATTATTTGTGTCAAGTTTTATTGGTAAGCATCACTTGCTAAGTGAACACCAATACGGTTTTCGATCTAACAGGTCCACTTCCATGGCAGTGATGGAACTAGTTGAGGAGGTAACCACTGCAATTGATAAGAGGGAGTTTTTTTGTCGGTGTTTTTATTGACCTGAGCAAGGCCTTTGACACCATCGATCACACATTACTTTTAAACAAAATGCAGAGGTATGGTGTCAGAGGTCTTGCTCATGGTTGGTTGAAAACTAATCTTGGTGGCAGAGAGCAGTATGTGCATATGAACAATGTAGATTCAGACAAAAAGATCATAACACATGGAGTACCCCAAGGTTCTGTATTGGGACCAAAATTGTTTTTACTGTATATTAACGATATTTCTAAAATTCTTAAAAAACTCAACTGTATTCTTTTTGCTGATGATACAAGTCTGTACTGTTCTGGGCAAGACCTTGACCAACTTCTAGAGACTGTAGAGATCGAACTCCACATACTAAAGCAGGGGTAGGAACCTACGGCTCGCGAGCCAGATATGGCTCTTTTGATGACTGCATCTGGCTCTCGGATAAATCCGAGCTGACACTGCTTTAACACGATAAGTAATGAATAATTCCTCTTGTAATCACAGTGTTAAAAATAACGTTCAAAATATAAAACATGCTCATGCATTTGAATCCATCCATTCTTCTTTCTACCGCACTTGTTCAAGAAGTTGCATTAAGGGTAAGAAGTAATTTATTTATTATGGGTTAGTGTAGGACTTGCCCTCCTGGAGGTTCTTCAGACCACCAAGCACCGACATGAAAGCCTGTTTCAGGGTTACAATATTGTTTTATTTTTCAATAAGTCTCTCAGTTGCTTTACAGCAATTGTCTTTTTGTCTTTCGTTCTCACTCGCACTCTGGCTCCAGCCCCAACCCCGTCTCTCCTCCTGGCTGCTACTTATAAACAGAGCAACAGGTGACTAGATAACAATGTCCAGCTGGGCCATTTACGCACCTGTCGCTGATTTTGAGGTCGATCCCGGCAACACCCCGCTTCGCTGCAGGCCCGCAGGCCACGCCCCCTCTATAGTTAGCTTCAGAATTACAATGTTATTACGAAGAATACGAGACCTATTATACTCTAGAAATGTTGGTCTTACTTAAAAATGCACGCGTTTTGTTGTGTTCAGTGTTAAAAAAATATTATTTGGCTCTTACAGAAATACATTTTAAAATGTTTCGCTTCTTGGCTCTTTCAGCCAAAAAGGTTCCCGACCCCTGTACTAAAGCAATGGTTTGATGCCAATAAACTATCAATCAACCTAAATATATATCCATCCATTTTTTACCGCTTATTCCCTTTTTGGGGTCGCTGGCGCCTATCTCAGCTACAATCGGGCGGAAGGCGGGGTACACCCTGGACAAGTCGCCACCTCATCGCAGGGCCAACACAGATAGACAGACAACATTCATACTCACATTCACACACTAGGGCCAATTTAGTGTTGCCAATCAACCTATCCCCAGGTGCATGTCTTTGGAAGTGGGAGGAAGCCGGAGTACCCGGAGGGAACCCACGCATTCACGGGGAGGACATGCAAACTCCACACAGAAAGATCCCGAGCCTGGGATTGAACCCAGGACTGCAGGACCTTCGTATTGTGAGGCAGACGCACTAACCCCTCCTCCACCGTGAAGCTAAATATATAATTTTTGGAAATATGAAAAATAACATACAGCGTCATATAAGAATTGATGATATGGAGATAGAAAGGGTGTATTCAATAAAATTTTACAGATGATAAATTAAATTGGAAACTGTACATAAATATACTTAAGACAAAGATGGCAAAAAATATTGCTATGTTACATCAAATTAAAAACTCTGTAAATCAAAAGGCTCTTATCATGTTATATAATTCTTTCATACTCCCATATCTTAATTATTGTGTTGAAATCTGGGGAAACAATTACAAATAACAACATCAACTCTATATTCTTACTTCAAAAGAAAGCGATTAGAATTGTAAATTATGCGAATTATCATGACCATACCAATGCTCTGTTCATTCAATTAAAAACATTAAAACTGCACGATCTTGTTGACCTCAATACTACTATTGTGGCTTTCAAAGCTCATAACCACATGCTGCCTGGGTGTTTACAAGTGAGATTTAAACCCAGAGAGAATCGCTATGACCTCAGAGGTTCAGCTTTTTTTCAGAAAGCAAAAATAAGAACGAGCTTAAAAAGTAGATGTGTTTCTGTTAGAGGAGTTCAACTGTGGAACAGCTTGGCTGATTCCTTAAAATGTTCCAGTTCCATTCACACATTTAAAAAACACTATAAGACCAATGTCTTGAAAAAATATATCACTCTTGAATTAACATTGTAGTTAATTACTATGATTAATGTTAATTAAAAATTAAACATGAGATATAAATAATAATAGAAGTACAATTGTTTATATATATTGTATATATAATTAGTGCAAATGTTTAATATGCACACAGGGATATTTCACATGCCTGTACTGTGTATAAAATTTAACTACGTTCAAGTTGTTTATAATGTTGTTTATAATAAGTTGTGCAAAGGATATTTTATAATTTTCGGAAGTTTATTTTGTACTTGAAATTGTTTATAGGGTTAGGCGCAATAAGTGTTTAACTTCAGCTTAAACCCTTTCGGTCTGCAACATTTTTTTATTTTCAATCTATGAATGTAGAACTTTTTATTTTCAATCTATGAATGTGCAACTGTTTGTTTGCTTTGTTGACCATTGACCGAAGAACAATAAACATTAGCATTAGTATTAGTATAATGTCTTACTGAATGCTAAAAACGTTGAAAAAAACGGAATGGAATCATACATTTTTTACTGAATGAGACACTCAGAATGTACATGAAAGTAAAGAATTTGGGGTTTATGATATCAACTATGAAGGGTAAAACACTGAATATTGACATCATATGAACGTCACACCCTCTCTCCATCCACATGTTTTACAATCAGGCAAAACGCAACAAAAATGCAAAAAAACAGTGAAATACAAAGGTGTAGAG
>NC_084619.1:57104862-57127362 GCF_033978795.1 Nerophis ophidion | reverse complement strand
GTAGCGAGTGACAGCACTTTGTTAAGAAGGGCAGAAACACTATTGAATTCAAGATAGAATTCAAAGTACGACCACTCATTACCAACAAAAAACTTCAATAAAAAGGTGAAAGTGTTGTTCATTTTATATCATTTACTGTATATGTATTTCACATTGTTTTCTACATGTAAAACAACATTTGTTTTCTATAAAATAGTAGCATTTTTTTACTGTCTAGAACAGAATCATTGTCTTTTGGGAAAAATAGTTTAGATTTTTCGTTTATTTTTGTCAGACTTTTTTGGAAGGGATCCCTAACAAAAACCGAGGTATCAATCAATCAATCAATGTTTACTTATATAGCCCTAAATCACTAGTATCACACTCTTTAACGTTACGTTGTTGAATGTGATATAAGATATCTATCAGGCAGGAGTTAAAGGACAGGGTTTCCCCTAATATAATTGAATGTGGCAGGCCGCCACGTCTTGAAAATAACGTTTTTTTTTTTTTTTAACGTGAAAACAAATTAAAGCAATATACTACATCGTAGACTCCAGGAAAAATCCCACAAAGTCCAATGCTATTTTTAACTTTTATTACCAATCTTATGAAAAAAAACGGCACAATTCCAACAAGTTTTACCTCTCGTGCAAAAAACTTTTGTCTCTTAAGTCCGCGCTTCCCACAACAACACTTCCTCATTCTCCGCCAATCACCTTCCAGGCACGGACGGTGTGTTTGCAAACATGGAAAAACTGACATCAAATCCAAATATAAAACATCATTCATACATTATGAATTGATATATAAAGCCTATTATTTCTGCGCTATTGACAAGTGACGCATCGGAAACTTGCCCACAGAAAAAAAGACTCTGATCAATGGAACCACGCGAGCGAAAACGGATGTAAACAAAACACAAGCTTCCCTGCAGTATCCAAGAGAATTTCCAACCCAGAGAATCGTGGTACAACCTCAGAGGAACTGGCATTTTCCAAATAACTAAGGCCAGGACTAACAATAAAACCATGTGCATAACCATAGTGGGGTCCACATATGGAACAGCCATAAAGGCTCTAAAACAAAGAATACATTCAACAAATCCAATGAAGCTAACATACCATACCATACCAACTTTATTTATAAAGCCATTTAAAAACAACTTCAGTTGAAGAACAACGGGCTGTACACCACAAAGAAATACAGGCAAAGGACGGACTAAAAAATTACATTTAAAACAGAAGTGAAATATGTCACACCGCGGTAAGGGATGTCATGTTTTGGGTTTTTTTTGTATTGTGAATTGCATGTTTTATTTTGAAAAGCAACTCCTGTTGTTTCAGATCATTTGCCTTTCCTCTTGTGTCATCAGTCTGACGTCATCCCTGACCCCTGATTGTTTTTACCTGTTTCTCATTACCCTCATGTGTCATATAAGCCCATGCCTCCCCTTGTTCCGTGCCAGATTGTCTGCTATTTTGAGTTTGACTTTTTCTCCTCCTCAGTAGAGTGAATTTTCTTATATAGTTTTTGTCTACCAAAGTGGTGAGTTATTTTTTCTCCTACTAATCTTTCTTTCCTTTTTTGAGTGATTTTTTGTTTACCATTATCAGATTAAGATTAAGTGTAGAAATTTTCATAGTCATTGTTTTCTTCCTCCTGTTGGAGCGTTTTATGTTAATAAGTTTCATAGCAGATACGGCGCAAATTATAGTTTGTTTTTGTATTTTCTAGGGGTGTAACGGTACACAAAAATTTCGGTTCGGTACATACCTCGGTTTAGAGGTCACGGTTCGGTTCATTTTTGGTACAGTAAGAAAACAACAAAATACAAATTTTTTGGTTATTTATTTACCAAATTTGTAAACAACGGCCTAACATACATATACACACAGGGTCCATTGCCAAGGTTAATGTGGTCAACATATATAAAATAAAAACTAAATAAGATAAGGCTTAGAATGGTTTCTTAACAAAACCTTTCTATATATAAAGTGCTTTTTTGATTGATTGATTGATTCAGACTTTTATTAGTAGATTGCACTGTATAGTACATATTCCGTACAATTGACCACTGAATGCAAACACCCTAATAAGTTTTTCAACTTGTTTAAGTCGGGGTCCACATTCATCAAACCCCCCCAGCCTGGCTAACTTGGCAGTAAGAGGATATATGGGCTTATTGTTCTTCCAGCAGAGAAGTGGGTCAAAATCGAGTTTTTAATGCAATACAGCAAACCCCCTGCAACCCCGAACCGGACAAGCGGTAGAAAATGGATGCATGGATGGTCTTAAATCTGCTGCTATAAAAACATTTGTTATTGCTTCAGCCCTGCCTGACTTGCCGAGGAGAGGCTGCTTGAATGCGGTGGTGCCGCTTCAAAGGACTTAGCATGTTTGATGTGTTGGCAAAAGCGTACCTTACTGCTGCTGAACAATATCGGTAAACATACGTCCTCCATTGTTGTACCGCACCGCGCAGCCAAGGTGTTCCCAAACGGGAGATGTTAACGAGGCAGAAGGGTCTTCCAGCTCTGGCTTTTACATGTTGTCCTAGCCCGGTCGCTGCTAGCCAGCCGTGTGTTGTGTTTCGCTCTGCATTGTTTACACAACTTGCGGTGCGCTAACTAATATGTTCGTGTGGAAACTCGTTCGGTATACCTCCGAACCGAACTGAAACCCCCGTACCGTAACGGTCCAATACAAATACACGTACCATTACACCCTTAGTATTTTCCTCCTTTAAGGAGTGATTCTCGGTTATTCACGTTTTTGGAACCTTTTTTCGTCGACCAATTTTGTTATTTGTAGATATTGCATTACTCTGAGGGCTTCACGGTGGCAGAGGGGTTAGTGCTTCTTCCTCACAATACGAAGGTCCTGCAGTCCTGGGTTCAATCCCAGGCTCGGGATCTTTCTGTGTGGAGTTTGCATGTCCTCCCCGTGAATGCGTGGGTTCCCTCCGGGTACTCTGGCTTCCTCCCACTTCCAAAGACATGCACCTGGGGATAGGTTGATTGGCAACACTAAACTGGCCCTAGTGTGTGAATGTGAGTGTGAATGTTGTCTGTCTATCTGTGTTGGCCCTGCGATGAAGTGGCGACTTGTCCAGGGTGTGCCCCGCCTTCCGCCCGATTGTAGCTGAGATAGGCGCCAGCGCCCCCCGCGACCCCAAAAAAGGGAATAAGCGGTAGAAAATGGATGGATGGATGGCATTAATCTGACTCTGGAGGTGAAAGAACTGTCAAAATAAAAGTCCTACTAGTATCCTTACTCTGCATCTGAGTTCATTCCTTTCTCCAAGCCTGACAAAATACACATTGAAAAAGCAAATAAAAAATAAACAATTTATTAGATAAAAAGCAGTTAAAAACATTTAAAAAAGTTAAAAGTTTAAAAACGGTTTAAAGTTTCATGCTGGGTTAAAAGCCGGTGAATAAAAATGGGTTTTAAGAAGGGTCTTAAAAATAGCCAAAGAAGGGGCCTGTCTCACATGGAGAGGGAGTTCGTTCCAGAGTTAATATAATAGAACAACATAATAGAAAATTAGAGAACATTTTAATGAAGGTAGAAAAACAAAAACACATGAAGCACATGAATTATAAAGATTGACTATTTTCAGAGTGTAAGGTGTGAAGGAGCAATTATTCAGGTGTACCATGGGCAAGAACTTTCGCATAAATACTGAAAATATAATCTCCTGTGTTTAGTATTTATGGGTGTGTTATGTATGTATGTCTATGTGCTCTGGCCGTGTGTATGTTTGTATGTATATGTGTTATGTTGAACGTGTATTGACTCAATGAATATCAATAAAAGTAAATTAACTGCAGTCAGAAAAAAACTGCACTATGTATGTCAGGGGTCGGCATAAACAAGCAAAATGCTCTCTTTATTTAATTATTTTTCTCACTTATCGTGGTTTTTATTTTTTGATGTACATGTTTGACGTTGCGGGGGGCGCTGGCGCCCAAAAGGGAATAAGCGGTAGAAAATGGATGGATGGACATGTTTGACGTCAACATAACTGTTCAAATCAACCAACTTATTTTTGGTCCCCCGGCTGACAGACAGCTAACTGTGGTAGGTAAATATCATTGCCTCCATTGTGGCAAATACACCACATCTCTTCGTATCTTCAGTATTTTTTTTTACCAAACTTGATTGTGGAGAGGCGGAGCCGGCAGTCCGACAGCGAGGAAGGGCACGCTCAAGCCTGGCCCAAGATGGCAGCGAGGAGGCATGGTAAATGGTAAATGGTTGTACTTGTATAGCACTTTTCTACCCTTTTTTAAGTAGCCCAAAGCACTTTGACAGTATTTCCATATTCACCCATTCACACACACATTCACACACTGATGGCGTGGCCGGCAGTTCGACAGCGAGGCAGGGCACGCCGGAGCCCGGCCCAAGATGGCGGCTAGGAGGCATGGACTGCGAGCAAGCAGCGAGGCGGGGCGCGCCGGAATCGACCTTGTAAATATTATCAAGTGCGTGGGTCGCCCAGCTGGGCACAATTTAAATCTCCTCTCGCACTGTATAAAAGGGCAGCGGCCGTAAACGCCGGAGGGAGAGACGGAGAGAGAGGGAGCCAGAAGGAAGCAGATGCTGAGTGCGAGAGGAAAAGAGCACAAGGAAGACGACGCGTGCAGCGGAAGAGTGAGCAGAAAAACGGGAAGACTGCAAATAAAACCGGCAAGAGACTTAAATATTGCAAAATAAAATAAGTCTTCACCTGCTCGACAGAATGTCCTTCCTTGGTGGTCCAGAGAACCCGCACAACGACGGCTCGAGACCGTCAAATTGATCTGTTACAAAGTCATTATTACTGGAGGACTGGGCGAAACATGTTACACACCGAGTAAGAGCAAGCAGCAACTGACGGTCGCCGCGAGGCTTGAAACAACACAAAAAATAAGTGCTTATTAAAGTTTAAGAAGTGTAGATGAAAACAATTTACAGCAGTTATTAACAGTAAACCGAATATCGGCACTGATATTTGACAATTATCTACCAGAGAACTACAACCGCAGGTACATGTTATACACATATGATACCAGTACTTAGTATTAAAAAAACAATTAGTGAAGTACATTGTAATAGATACTGCTCATTCGGGCTGTGAATCTTTGGGGTAAGGATTCGATTTAGAATCGATTCTCAATTCAAATCCAAATCCAAATCAAAATGTATACTATTTAAAAAACACACGTCCACACGTATCTCTTATGTGTGACTGCTATCTAGTGGTCACCCTGGTTATTACATTGTCTACCAAATAAAAATGCTTCGAGGTTGGTAAGCCCAACCACAATTAGTACATACACTTTATTGCCAAAAGTATTTGGCCACCGGGGTTCAATATGATGTGGGTCCACCTTTTACAACTTTACAGTTTCAACTCTTCTGGGAAGGCTGTCCACAAGGTTGCGGAGTGTGTTTATAGGAATTTTCGACCATTCTTCCAAAAGCGCATTGGTGTGGTCACACACTGATGTTGCTCGAATAGGCTGGGCTCTCAGTCTCCGTTCTAATTTGTCCCAAAGGTGTTCTATCGGGTTCAGGTCAGGACTCTGTGCAGGCCAGTCAAGTTCATCCACACCAGACTCTGTCATCCATGTCTTCATGGACCTTGCTTTGTACACTGGTTCACAGTCATGTTGGAAGAGGAAAGGGCCAGTTCTGAACTGTTCCCACAAGGTTGGGAGCATGGAATTGTCCAAAATGTATTGGTATCCTGGAGCATTCGAGGTTCCTTTTACTGGAACTAAAGAGCCAAGCCCAACTCCTTAAAAACAACCACACCATAATTCCTCCTCCATCAAATTTTACACTCGGCCAAATGTACCGTTCTCCTGGCAACCTCCAAACCCAGACTCGTCCATCAGATTGCCAGATGGAAATGAGTGATTCGTCGCTCCAGAGAACACGTCTCCACTGCTCAACAGTCCAGTGGCAACGTGCTCCACACCACAGCTCCACCGCTTTACATTGAACTTGGCGATGTATGGCTTAGATGCAGCTGCCAAGCCATGGAAACCCGTTCCGCGAAGCTCTCTGCGTACTGTACGTGGGCTAATTGGAAGGTCACATGAAGTTTGGAGCTCTGTAGCAACTGACTGTGCAGAAAGTCAACGACTTCTTTACACTAGCCGCTTCAGCATCTGCTGACCCCTCTCTTGTCAGTTTACGTGGCCTACCACTTTGTGCCTAAGTGCTTGAGCGCATCCACCTGTGGCCGGGCTAAGTGATTATGACACCCGATTCTCATCATTTGGATGGGTGCACCCTATAGTCAGAAAAATACTGTATATAAAGGATAATATTACCACAACTGAAGGTGTGTAGCACAAGAGTAGGGCGGATCGATACGTTTATCAGTGGTGTTGATACCATGGGTCGTACTGTATGATCAGTATTAAAGGCCTACTGAAATGAGATTTTCTTATTTAAACGGGGATAGCAGGTCCATTCTATGTGCCATACTTGATCATTTCGTGATATTGCCATATTTTTGCTGAAAGGATTTAGTAGACAACATCCACGATAAAGTTCGCAACTTTTGGTCGCTAATAAAAAAGCCTTGCATTTACCGGAAGTAGCAGACGTTGTGCGCGTGACGTCACGGGTTGTAGGGCTCCTCACATCCTCACATTGTTTCTAATGTGAGCCTCCAGCAGCAAGAGCTATTCGGACCGAGAAAGTGACAATTTCCCCATTAATTTGAGCGAGGATGAAAGATTCGTGGATGAGGAAATTTAGAGTGAAGGACTAGAAAAAAAAAAAGGTATGGCGATTGCATTGGGAGCGATTCAGATGTGTTTACACACATTTACGAGGATAATTCCGGGATATCCCTTATCTTTCTATTGTGTAGCTAGTGTTTTAGTGAGTTAAATAGTACCTGATAGTCGGAGGGGTGTGTCCACGGGTGTGTTGACGCCAGTCTCTGAGGGAAGTCACGAAGCTGCAGCAGGACAGAAGCTCCGCTGAGGCGACTTATTACCACAATTTTCTCACCGAAAACTGACGGTCGACATGTAGTCGGAATCCATGTTCGCTTGACCGCTCTGATCCATGGTAAAGCTTCAAGGAAACACTGTGTGTTTGTGTGGCCGAGTGTGAAGTGACCGGGATGAGAATCGGCACCTCCAAGTCAAAGGTCCGTGGTTCTCTCCCGGAAAAGGGTGGAGTGCCATCTCCGGGTTTGGTAAGACACCCTGCCCCAAGTGGAGGAGTTCAAGTACCTCGGAGTCTTGTTCAAGAGTGAGGGAAGAGTGGATCGTGAGGTCGACAGGCGGATCGGTGCGGCGTCTTCAGTAATGCGGACGCTGTATCGATCCGTTGTGGTGAAGAAGGAGCTGAGCCGGAAGGCAAAGCTCTCAATTTACCGGTCGATCTACGTTCCCATCCTCACCTATGGTCATGAGCTTTAGGTTATGACCGAAAGAACAAGATCACGGGTACAAACGGCCGAAATGAGTTTCCTCTGCCGGGTGGCGGGGCTCTCCCTTAGAGATAGGGTGAGAAGCTCTGCCATCCGGGAGGAGCTCAAAGTAAAGCCGCTGCTCCTCCACATCGAGAGGAGCCAGATGAGGTGGTTCTGGCATCTGGTCAGGATGCCACTCGAACGCTTTCCTAGGGACCGGTAGGAGGCCACGGGGAAGACCCAGGACACGTTGGGAAGACTATGTCTCCCGGCTGGCCTGGGAACGCCTTGGGATCCCCCGGGAAGAGCTGGACGAAGTGGCTGGGAAGAGGGAAGTCTGGGCTTCCCTGCTTAGGCTGCTGCCCCCACGACCCGCCCTCGGCTAAGCAGAAGAAAATTGATGAATGGATGGATGGAGTATTCTTATTAGTTAAAATCACTCAATCCGATTATGGACAACACTATTGTGGGACCTCTGACGCTAATATGTTCGGCCCTGAGCAAAGCTTTGGGGTTGAAGTAGATATTGTGCTGGTCTGCCAAAGAGGCACACAGCAACAAAAACAATTATTGCAGTGCTGCTGCATCAGCCCGATGACGTTGCCTTTAAAGTCCCCCACAAACTGTAAGTAAATTACAACGTCCCCCCAGCGTGCCAACGTCTGAGTCACGAGCGCGGCTGGATTTAGCGCTCGGGTCAATAAAGCAAATTAATCACGTAATTGTGTGTTTTGTTTACCACGAGAAAAGGTCACACAGAATCTATTTTTTTTTTTACAGAACGATGGAATGCGATGAGGTCAAAATCAGATTGGGGGGGTGGGGACAAAAAAAAAGTCTTGAGCTAATCTAATAAGGATGGAGAAGCTAGGAGCATAGCTTGTTCTGCTCAGAAGCCAATGACGCTGAAATAAAAGCATCAATACTCATAAACGTTGACCTGGATGATCATAATGGCGCTGATGGAGGGTGCTGGAAGCTGCTCTAATCTCACACACACACACACACACACACACACACACACACACACACACACACAGGTTATCATTTGGAATGGGGACTAGGTTTTTGATCATCACTTGTGGGGACCACCCTTTCTACAGGTTGTGGAGACATAAAAAAAATTAGTCAAAATGGCCACTGCCCATTTAAAGATACATATCTTTAAATCTCTGGATTGATGAAGTAATGTGCTGATCAGTCTTACTGGGGACCCTGGGGAAAAAGAGTGTGTATGGTTCATGGGGGACCAAATTTGAATAATTTTGCATACTGTATTTCCTTGAAGCTCTTCTCACTCCTGCGCTTACCAAAGGCATGCGGTAAAAGTAAGCATGCGCTAATTATTTTAAAACCTCTTCTCACTCCGGCACTTGCCAAAGGTCTGCAGTAAAAATTGGAGTGTGACGTAAGCTTGGACCTTAAATCCTACGGAATAGCTCTTTATCTTCTTCCTTTTATGTGATTTCAAATTACCGGTATTAAAATTAGCCTCCTGCATTTTGAAAATGATCACAGGGGAAGTGTCACTCGTGACGTCACGAGTTTGACCAGGTGGTAATACTAAGCATGCGCTAATTATTTTGAGGTTGACCCGGCAGTAATTAAAGGCAGGCGCATACTATATGCCCTGCGGCAATTCAAAAAAATACGGTAATTCACACAAAATTTGTACGTGACTACTGAGGACCATTTAAAAAAAAAAAAAAAGTTCAAATGAAATATGACCTGATCCTCAGCATACAGCACTACATCTGTCCTCTTATAGGAAGTTTCACCACATAAAAATGTTAAAGCAAATCTTACATTTTCTGTGACATTACTGAAAACTGCTATTTAGCAATAATGAAGTTGTCTGCAAGTCCATCCAGGATGGAAAATTATGATAGTGAATCATTTTTTTAAGGTAATAATGTTTTATAATCATGCTGTATGAAAATGTGATCCGAAGACAGGGGGCGGCAACCCAAAATGTTGAAAGAGCCGTACTGGACCGCAAATACAAAAAATTAATCTGTCTGGAGCCGCAAATATTTAAAAGACTTATATAAGTTTTATAATGATGGCAAAACGTGATGTAAGGGGCTAATTAACCATATTAGCCTACTATCAAAACGAGTATGTGTCGCAGGCTGACGCAAATCTTTGTTGACAGAAATGTTGAAATATAATAGTTACTCTACACATTTTTACAACATTGGAAAACATTTGAAAAACTTCTCAGAGGGTGAGATAACTCCTGGAATTGACTGTCTTAGAATGACCAAAGGTATAGATGTGTGTGTCCAAGTTAAAGGAAACAGCCGGCTTTCTTCTTCTAATGGATTTATTACAATCTTTGCAAGCTGGGTAACGTTTGCTGTGGTCTGGAACAAGATGGCGAGGCATAATGATGCAATATGTACATACAGCTAGTATAAGTAGCATTTTAGCATCGATTAGCTGGCAGTCATGCAGTGACCAAATATGCCTGATTAGCACTCCGGCAAGTCAATACCATCAACAAAGCTCATCTTTGTGCATTCAGGCACAGTATAAAATGTTTGGTGGACAAAATGAGACAAAAAAGGAGTGGCATAAAACATGTCTTTTTGCGGAGAAAGTTATACATGCAAACAAACTGTTGAGTCACAGTCCACACAACGGTGAGTTCAAGGGCCGCTGAAATTAGTAGGACAAATTGGCACTCATCAGTGAAGCATAATCAAAAACATATTAAACAGCGGGCTTTCTAACAATTAGGAAGGTTTGTGTTGGGTTTGTCCTCCTTCAGAAACCATATTAATTTTTTTTTCCTTCCCATTTCCATACATTATTGAAAACGCTCCATTGAGCCACCAAAGCCGCATGTGGCTCTAGAGCCGGGGGTTGCTGACCCCTGTCCTAAGGAACACTAAACCAGATTTTGTTTTTGGAAAAAAATATCAGTTTTAACTCAGGATGGATACCAGTCAGAATCACAGTTCTATTAACAAATGTTTCACTTAACAAGAAAATAAATTTTCTCTTTTACCAATATTTTTGTCAGGCTTGCCCTTGACAGTTTGGTTGTGTTTTAGTTTTTCCTCTGTGTGTGTGTAGTATATCCTGTCTTTAGTTCCTGTCAGCACTCTTATTTTGGTTCAGTTTCCTGTTTGTCTCCCTGAGTGCTGTGTTCCCTCAGCTGTTGCTGACTGGCACCTGGCCACACCTGGTGTCAATCAGCCCGCTCCTATTTAGACCTGTTTTCTCCTCCAGTCAGTGCTGGATTACTGTTGTGTCGCTCCTGTCGTGTCGATGTCACCACTATCTGTCTTGTCGCTTGTAGCTTTGTTTGTACCCTTTTGTTTGTCTTAGTGTTAAATTAAATGATGTTTTCTTACGCAATACCTGCCTCCTTCTCTGCATCTCGGGGTTCGTCACCACAAACTAACTCTGACAATTTTAAACGTAAACAAAGTAAACCTGGGATCAATAAAAAAAATATATCTTATCTTAACTTAAACCACATGAATAAAATACAAACCTTTTCCCTTTAGGGGACCTGTTTTTCTGTCCCCATACCGTCAGAGGTCCCCAAAAGGTGACTGTGTAAACAGAGCGATGTCCCCATTAAGTAAGCATTACCAAAACACACACACACACACACACACACACACACAAACACACACACACACACACACACCGGTTTAGCTCGGTTGGTAGAGCGGCCGTGCCAGCAACTTGAGGGTTGCAGGTTCGATTCCCGCTTCCGCCATCCTAGTCACTGTCGTTGTGTCCTTGGGCAAGACACTTTACCCACCTGCTCCCAGTGCCACCCACACTGGTTTAAATGTAACTTAGATATTGGGTTTCACTATGTAAAGCGCTTTGAGTCACTAGAGAAAAGCGCTATATAAAATATAATTCACTAATTCACACACACACACACACACACAATAATAATTGTGCCAATCAGCTGCAGCTGATTGGCACCTGGCCACACCTGGTGTCAATCAGCCCGCACCTATTTAGACCTGTTTTCTCCTCCAGCCAGTGCTGGATTACTGTTGTGTCGCTCCTGTCATGTCGATGTCACCACTACCTGTCTTGTCGCTTGTAGCTTTGTCTACTTCGGTTCACTCCGTTCATGCCATAGTTTTGTCGTGTCACAGTAAGTGTTTTTGTTATTCGTCAAGTTTGTTATCCGCCTCGTGCGCGCCCTCTGTTTGTACCCTTTTGTTCGGTTTTGTCTTAGTGTTAAATTAAATTATATTGTCTTTCGCAATGCCTGCCTCCTTCTCTGCATCTTGGGGTTCGTCACCACAAACTAACTCTGACAATTTTAAACACGTAAACAAAGTAACCCTGAGATCAATAAAAAAATATATCTTATCTTAACTTAAACCACATGAATAAAATACAAACATTTTCCCTTTATGGCACCTATTTTTCTGTCCACATACCGTCAGAGGTCCCCTATAGGTGACTGTGTAAACAGAGCGATGTCCCCATTAAGTAAGCAATGCCAAAACACACACTCACACACACAAAATAATAAGTGTGCCAATCAGCTGCGGCTGATTGGCACCTGGCCACACCTGGTGTCAATCAGCCCGATCCTATTTAGACCTGTTTTCTCCTCCAGTCAGTGCTGGATTACTGTTGTGTCGCTCCTGTAGTGTCGATATCACCACTACCTGTCTTGTCGCTCGTAGCTTTGTCTACTTCGGTTCACTCTGTTTATGCCGTAGTTTTGTCGTGTCACAGTAAGTGTTTTTGTTATTCGTCAAGTTTGTTATCCGCCTCGTGCGCGGCTTTTGCTCGTACCCTTTTGTTCGGTTTTGTCTTAGTGTTAAATTAAATGATGTTTTCTTACGCAATGCATCTTGGGGTTTGTCACCACAAACTAACTCTGACAATTTTAAACACGTAAACAAAGTAACTCAAATTTCCCTGTTGTGGGATCAATAAAAAAATATATATCTTATATTAACCTAAACCACATGACTAAAATACAAACCTTTTCCCTTTAGGGGACCTGTTTTTCTGTCCCCATACCGTCAGAGGTCCCCTAAAGGTGACTGTGTAAACAAAGCGATGTCCCCATTAAGTAAGCATTGCCAAAACACACACACACACACACACACACACACACACACACACACACACACACACACACACACACACACACACACACACACACACACACACACACACACACACACACACACACAAAATAATAAGTGAAATCCGTCTATAGACCCAAGAAGATTGATTGGGAAATTCATCAAGCAGCTCATCTTTCCTGAGGCTGGACTCCGTCCTCCCCTCACCCTCATTCATCATCATGATAAGAATATCTCCTCGAAAAACGAATCCCACTATCACCGCCAGTTCCCGGGTTCCTGTGTCGGCAAAATCCCAGCGGCCATCTTTCGGACTTCCAAGGTTGTTTATTCTGTACATCCTCCACTTGTTTACCGTGTCAGGTGATCTGTTTTCCTGCCCTGTCGCCAGCGTGCCCTGCCCAGGCTACACTGGATCCTCCCTTCAGAGTATATATTTAGAGTCCGGCGCGGGTCATATTGGGTTACGTGCAGCCCCCTTAGGGTGGCATGTGGCGACGGACATAGTGTTCAAGGGAGACACCCTTAGTTTGCTTTGTCACGTTTGGTCAGGGTTGCCTGGCTAACTTATCATTATTTATTACTTATGTATGAATATTACTGTTCATTTTTTAAAATGATGTATTATTATTAACCATTTATTTTCATTTATGTATTATTATATTATTAAAGGCCTACTAAAACCCACTACTACCCACCACGCAGTCTGATAGTTTGTATATCAATGATGAAATATGAACATTGAAACACATGCTAGTACGGCCGGTTTAGTTTATCCCATCCATCCATCCATCTTCTTCCGCTTATCCGAGGTCGGGTCGCGGGGCAGCAGCCTAAGCAGGGAAGCCCAGACTTCCCTCTCCCGAGCCACTTCGTCTAGCTCTTCCCAGGGGATCCCGAGGCGTTCCCAGGCCAGCCGGGAGACATAGTCTTCCCAACGTGTCCTGGGTCTTCCCCGTGGCCTCCTACCGGTTGGACGTGCCCTAAACACCTCCCTCGGGAGGCGTTCGGGTGGCATCCTGACCAGATGCCCAAACCACCTCATCTGGCTCCTCTCGATGTGGAGGAGCAGCGGCTTTACTTTGAGTTCCTCCCGGATGGCAGAGCTTCTCACCCTATCTCTAAGGGAGAGCCCCGCCACACAGCGGAGGAAACTCCTTTCGGCCGCTTGTACCCGTGATCTTATCCTTTCGGTCATGACCCAAAGCTCATGACCATAGGTGAGGATGGGAACGTAGATCGACTGGTAAATTGAGAGCTTTGCCTTCCGGCTCAGCTCCTTCTTCACCACAACGGATCGGTACAACGTCCGCATTACTGAAGACGCCGCACCGATCCGCCTGTCGATCTCACGATCCACTCTTCCCCCACTCGTGAACAAGACTCCTAGGTACTTGAACTCCTCCACTTGGGGCAGGGTCTCCTCCCCAACCCGGAGATGGCACTCCACCCTTTTCTGGGAGAGAACCATGGACTCGGATTTGGAGGTGCTGATTCTCATTCCGGCCGCTTCACACTCGGCTGCGAACCGATCCAGTGAGAGCTGAAGATCCCGGCCAGATGAAGCCAACAGGACCACATCGTCTGCAAAAAGCAGAGACCTAATCCCGCGGCCACCAAACCGGAACCCCTCAATGCCTTGACTGCGCCTAGAAATTCTGTCCATAAAAGTTATGAAAAGAATCGGTGACAAAAGGCAGCCTTGGCGGAGTCCAACCCTCACTGGAAACGTGTGCGACTTACTGCCAGCAATGCGAACCAAGCTCTGACACTGATCGTACAGGGATCGGACTGCCACAATAAGACAGTCCGATACCCCGTACTCTCTGAGCACTCCCCACAGGACTTCCCGAGGGACACGGTCGAATGCCTTCTCCAAGTCCACAGAGCACATGTATACTGGTTGGGCAAACTCCCATGCACCCTCAAGAACCCTGCCGAGAGTATAGAGCTGGTCCACAGTTCCACGACCAGGACGAAAACCACACTGTTCCTCCTGGATCCGAGGTTCGACTATCCGGCCTGGCCTCCTCTCCAGTACACCTGAATAAACCTTACCGGGAAGGCTGAGGAGTGTGATCCCACGAGAGTTGGAACACACCCTCTGGTCCCCCTTCTTAAAGAGAGGGACTACCACCCCAGTCTGCCAATCCAGAGGTACCGCCCCCGATGTCCACGCGATGCTGCAGAGTCTTGTCAACCAAGACAGCCCCACAGCATCCAGAGCCTTAAGGAACTCCGGGCGGGTCTTATCCACCCCTTGTTGTTCTGTTTAAATCTCTTAATGAGTGTAACTTTTGAAATTAATACAATCTGAACGGCAACTTTAAATTGTTTCCGCACATCTGCTGCAAATAGCGCACATGAGGGTGTGTGGCTTTTTTTAACCGTAAATTCCGGACTAAAAGACACTACATTTTTCCTGCGCTTCGAACCCTGAGGCTAATAAAACAGTGCGGCTAATTCATGGATTTTTTTTTCTCTCGCAGATACACTGAATAGGTGGGCTATTGTTTGTGCCATGGCGCCATCTTTTGGGCGAGGTTCTGCAGTGCTGCATTGGCCTTCTGTTTAGACTAGTGTTTTCAACCGGAAGTAGAAGTGCTGTTCTTTATTTTAGCCATCCATAGATTTTAAGTCATATGGATTCTTCATTCATCACTCCAGGCAAAGCTGCTGCTCACTGCTCCCCTCACCTCCCAGGGGGTGATCAAGGGTGATGGGTCAAATTCAGAGGATAATTTCACCACACCTAGTGTATGTATGTGACAATCATTGGTACTTTAATACAAATAATAAAGTAGGTTTAATGAGTGAAAGCGGACTAACAAACACAATATGGATAAGTATCATACAACATTTACCTTCTTGCTGGTATATACCTAAACCGTGAATATGGCGAACTGTTACACCCTAGTGGTATTAGCCCTGAGATGCTAAGTGAGACCACTTTGCGTCCCCAAGGACAGATCCTGAGCTTCAGTCATCTTCCAAAAAGCCCATCCAGTCCCTGTCAGCCATGATGTCTGACCAATAAAGTGAAGACATTCAATTTCCCAATAAGTTAGGAAGGACTTTAAATGCGGCATCGCTCTCATTTATCCAAGCCTTGATTGTATCGGATGCTGCTTCCCGCATAATCAAGCCGCTCCCTTCTTAATGACAAGATGCTCGTTAATCCAGGACCAGTTGACCTAAAGAAAACATCACTCCAGAGAGTTCCATTACGAGACGTTTTCACTCGGCCAGACTCCTTGAACCACTGCAGACTAGAAATCGACCGACTATCGGCACCAATATTTGGCCTTTTTAAGTATGTTGGCTTCTATTCATCAAGTATCGGTATTTTGCTGATGTAGTGAAACATAACCACATCCTCAGATCACATATGATACCAGTATTTAGTACTTGAAAAAAAAAAGAGTCATGTTGATAGTTATAAACACTGCTCAAAAACCAGCCCATTTGCTCTGCTTGTGAAGAGTTGGCTGTTTCCCCCAAGAAGGCCCTGTGACTTTAGCGCCTCCTATACCTTGTCGTCACGTCCGCTTTTCCTCCAGTCACATAATATATGCGGCTTTTACACACACACAATTTAATGCAAGGCATACTTGATCAACAGCCATACAGGTCACACTGAGAGTGGCCGTATAAACAACTTTAACACAGTTACAATAATGCATCACACTGTGAACCCAAACCAAACAAGAATGACAAACATGTTTCGGGAGAACGTCCGCACCGTAACACAACATAAATACAACAGAAAAAATACCCAGAACCTCTTGCAGCACTAGCTCTTCCGGGACGCTACTAAGGGTGTGGGAAAATATTGATTCGAATTCGAATCGCGATTCTCACGTTGTGCGATTCAGAATTGATTCTCATTTTTTTAAATCTATTTTTATTTTTTTAAATTAATCAATCCAACAAAACAATACACAGCAATACCATAACAATGCAATCCAATTCCAAAACCAAACCTGACCCAGCAACACTCAGAACTGCAATAAACAGAGCAATTGAGAGAAGACAAGAAACACGACACAGAATAAACCAAAACTAGTGAAACAAAAATGAATATTATCAACAACAGTATCAATATTAGTTATACTTTCAACATAGCAGTGATTAAAATCCCTCATTGTCATTATTAGAAATTTATAAAAATAAAACAATAGTGTCACAGTGGCTTGCACTTGCATCGCATCTCATTAGCTTGACAACACACTGTGTCCAATATTTTCACAAAGTCATATTTTTGGTTTGTTTGATAAATTTACATTATTACAATCACTTGATAAAACATTTTCCTTTACAATCATAAAAGCTTTTTACAAAAACTTACAACTCTGCTTGCATTTCAGCAGACTGGGGTAGATCCTGCTGAAATCCTATGTATTGAATGAATAGAGAATCCTTTTGAATCGGGAAAAAAATAGTTTGTGAAGCGAGAATCGTGTTGAATTGAAAAAAAAATCGATTTTGAATCGAATCGTGACCCTAAGAATCGATATTGAATCAAATCGTGGGAGACCCTAAGATTCACAGCCCTAGATGCTACCATATACACCCCCGCTACCACCAAACCCCACCCAACTCAATCCCCCCCCATCTCCCGAATGCGGAGGTCTCAAGGTTGGCAAGTATGCATCAATATTGTCTACAAATATCGGCTCCTTGACTACTAATAATCCGTATCGGCCCTGAAAAAAACGGTCAATCTCTACTATAGACACATTCTGACACCTAGCTGCCTCTAGAAAATCCTAACATTCTGCTCAAAACAAAAACAAGTTAACTATTGTTTGCATTAATGCAACATCTGTAACCTTTTAGTAGCGTGTGGATGATGTGCAGTGGTGGACATTTTCAATGACAAATGACAATTATTACGATATTTCCTGTGAGGAAACTGATTTTAAACTCCAACACATCAAAGGCTGAACGAACTTGTGCAGTCAAATGGATTGTGGGTCTTCCAGGGTTCCATTGTGTGTCTGGCATTTCCAGTGTAGTACTTTTCCAGAGTATTTATTAAAAGGCTAAGACAGTGAGGGGGAAAAAAAAAATGCCTGCTCAATGATGATGAGCTTTAGTCTACCCGGTAAGAGGAACCTCTGAAAGCTACCTGTTGATGTGATGTGCGGATCATTATTTGGCGTAGCGGATGTCAATTATACAATTAACATTTAAAGAGCGCACTGTGAAGGTCAGATGACTCCACCTAACGAGCGGCAAATGAACCTAGTGGCATCGTTGAACCGTACTGATGACGACTCTCCTCCGGCTTCAGCCACACTTCACTCCATAAACACAAGTGTGATTATAGGTGGGAAATATGTCCGATTCCCCAATCCATTATGATTAGAACGTGGACTGTAGAGATGCGCGGTTTGCGGTCTCATCCGCGGAGTCCGCGGATAAACCGCAAAAACAAGATTGACAAACATATTTCGGGAGAACATCCTCCCAGTAACACAACATAAACGCAACACAACAAATACCCAGAATCCTATGTATCCATGACAAATCCTGACTAGCCCGGTCACAGGCAATTACAGAGCCTGCTAGCCTGGGTATGGAGTCAGTTAAGTTAGAACTAGCCAGCGCCAGGCTGGATGATCCCTGTACACATAGCAATTTTCGTAGAATAATACACAACTCACAAAATGTTTTTTCTGCCGTGACTATGACTACGTCAGAGTTGGACATGCATTCTACTGAGGTGGCAAATTATGATGCGTTCAGTTTATCGCAGCACCAAGTAGACAATCTGAAAATTCCCGTCATATCAATTCCTATATATGGTCGTAATTATTTTAAGTACACTGCGCATAATAAACGCAACATTATTAATATTGCTACTACATATAATCTTATCAACAACTGCTTAAAACAGCCCACTACCTATAATATGGGCTTTCTAAACATCAGATCTTTGTCTCCCAAAACGTTATTAGTTAATGAGGTCATTAGAGACAACAACCTTAACGTCATCGGTCTTAGCGAAACCTGGCTTAAACCAGACGACTTTTTTGCGATAAATGAGGCATCCCTTCCTAACTATATGAATGCGCATATTGCCCGTCCCCTTAAAAGGGGATGGGGGGTCGCACTAATATACAACGAAAACTTTAACTTTAGTCCTAACTTAAATAATAAATATAAATCGTTTGAGGTGCTTTCTATGAAGTCTGCCACACTGCTGCCTCTGTGCCTGGCCGTTATCTACCGCCCCCCAGGGCCCTATTCGGACTTTATTAGTGAATTCTCAGAGTTTGTTGCTGATATAGTGACGCACGCCGATAATATAATTATAATGGGGGACTTTAATATCCATATGAATACCCCATTGGACCCACCGTGCGTAGCGCTCCAGACTATAATTGATAGCTGTGGTCTTACACAAATAATAAATGAACCGACGCATCGCAGCGGTAATACGATAGACCTAGTGCTTGTCAGAGGTATCACCGTTTCCAAAGTTATGATACTCCCGTATACTAAAGTAATGTCCGATCATTACCTTATAAAATTCGAAGTTCAGACTCATGTTCGGCAAGCTAATAAAAATAATAACTGCTATAGCAGCCGCAACATTAATGCTGCCACAACGACGACTCTTGCTGACCTACTGCCCTCGGTAATGGCACAGTTCCCAAAGTATGTGGGCTCTATTGATAACCTCACTAACAACTTTGGCAATGCCCTGCGCAAAACCATTGATAACATAGCACCGCTGAAGTTAAAAAAGGCTCCAAAAAGGCGTACGCCATGGTTTACTGAAGAAACTAGAGCTCAGAAATTATTATGTAGAAAGCTGGAACGCAAATGGCGCACGACTAAACTTGAGGTGCACCATCAAGCATGGAGTGATAGTCTAATAACTTATAAACGCATGCTTACCATAGCTAAAACTAATTATTACTCAAATCTCATCCGCATTAATAAACACGATCCAAAATTTTTGTTTAGTACAGTAGCATCGCTAACCCAACAAGGGACTCCTTCCAGTAGCTCCACCCATTCGACAGATGACTTTATGAAGTTCTTTAATAAGAAAATTGAACTTATTAGAAAGGATATTAAATACAATGCGTCCCAGCTACAACTGTATATACGGCGGATACTGCAAATATCCAAAATAGTTTCTCTCGTTTTGATGAAATAACACTAGAAGAATTGTTACAACGTGTAAATGGAATAAAACAAACAACATGTTTACTTGACCCACTTCCTGGGAAACTTATCAAGGAGCTTTTTGTATTATTAGGTTCATCAGTGCTAAATATTATAAACTTATCACTTTCCTCGGGCACTGTTCCCCTAGCATTCAAAAAAGCGGTTATTCATCCTCTCCTTAAAAGACCTAATCTCGATCCTGACCTCATGGTAAACTACCGACCGGTGTCTCACCTTCCCTTTATTTCAAAAATCCTCGAAAAAATTGTTGCAGAGCAGCTAAAAGAACACTTAGCGTTTAACAATCTATGTGAAACCTTTCAATCCGGTTTCAGGGCAAATCACTCTACTGAGACAGCCCTCGCAAAATTGACTAATGATCTATTGCTAACGATGGATTCTGATGCGTCATCTATGTTGCTGCTCCTCGATCTTAGCGCTGCTTTCGATACCGTCGATCATAATATTTTATTAGAGCGTATCAAAACACAAATTGGTATGTCGGACTCAGCCCTGTCTTGGTTTAACTCTTATCTTACTGACAGGGTGCAGTGCGTCTCCCATAACAGTATGACCTCGGACTATGTTAAGGTAACGTGTGGAGTTCCCCAGGGTTCGGTCCTTGGCCCTGTACTCTTCAGCATCTACATAATGCCGCTGGGTGACGTCATACGCAAATACGGTATTAGCTTTCACTGCTATGCTGATGACACCCAACTCTACATGCCCCTAAAGCTGACCAAACCTGTAGTCAGTTGGAAGCGTGTCTTAATGAAATTAAACAATGGATGTCCGCTAATTTTTTGCAACTTAACGCCAAAAAACGGAAATGCTGATGATCGGTCCTGCTAGACACCGACCTCTAGTTAATAATACAACTTTAACATTTGACAACCAAATAATAAAACAAGGTGACTCGGTAAAAAATCTGGGTATTATCTTCGACCCAACTCTCTCCTTTGAGTCACACATTAAAAGCGTTACTAAAACAGCCTTCTTTCATCTCCGTAATATCCCTAAAATTCGCTCCATTTTGTCCACTAAAGACGCCGAGATCATTATCCATGCGTTTGTTACGTCTCGTCTCGATTACTGTAACGTATTATTTTCGGGTCTCCCCATGTCTAGCATTAAAAGATTACAGTTGGTACAAAATGCGGCTGCTAGACTTTTGACAAGAACAAGAAAGTTTGATCACAATACGCCTGTACTGGCTCACCTGCACTGGCTTCCTGTGCACTTAAGATGTGACTTTAAGGTTTTACTACTTACGTATAAAATACTACACGGTCTAGCTCCAGCCTATCTTGCCGATTGTATTGCACCATATGTCCCGGCAAGAAATCTGCGTTCAAAAGACTCCGGCTTATTAGTGATTCCTAGAGGCCAAAAATAGTCTGCGGGCTATAGAGCGTTTTCCGTTCGGGCTCCAGTACTCTGGAATACCCCCCCGGTAACAGTTCGAGATGCTACCTCAGTAGAAGCATTTAAGTCTCACCTTAAAACTCATCTGTATACTCTAGCCTTTAAATAGACCTCCTTTTTAGACCAGTTGATCAGCCGCTTCTTTTCTTTTTTCTCCTATGTCCCCCCCTCCCTTGTGGAGGGGGTCCGGTCCGATGACCATGGATGAAGTACTGGCTGTCCAGAGTCGAGACCCAGGATGGACCGCTCGTCGGGACCCAGGATGGACCGCTCGCCTGTGTATCGGTTGGGGACATCTCTACGCTGCTGATCCGCCTCCGCTTGAGATGGTTTCCTGTGGACGGGACTCTCGCTGCTGTCTTGGATCCGCTTGAACTGAACTATCGCGGCTGTGTTGGAGCCACTATGGATTGAACTTTCACAGTATAATGTTAGACCCGCTCGACATCCATTGCTTTCGGTCCCCTAGAGGGGGGGAGGGTTGCCCACATCTGAGGTCCTTTCCAAGGTTTCTCATAGTCAGCATTGTCACTGGCGTCCCACTGGATGTGAATTCTCCCTGCCCACTGGGTGTGAGTTTTCCTTGCCCTTTTGTGGGTTCTTCCGAGGATGTTGTAGTCGTAATGATTTGTGCAGTCCTTTGAGACATTTGTGATTTGGGGCTATATAAATAAACATTGATTGATTGATTGATTGACTATTTTATACACCCCGCTAGCTTTGGTGATGCGGTTGCGGATGATATAATTGCCTATCCGCGCATCTCTAGTGGACGGTGTTGATTTGAATGATACATTTCCAAATGTTGATTATTTACGTGTGTTAAATTAAAGTAAGAGAGACTGTTCTAAAAATGCGGCATCTATATTATTGTTCGGTAAACGTTAACTCCAGGATTTTCTAGGACCATTAGCTAACAGTCTGGTGTTGGCTTGGATAGGAGGAGAGGACAAACTACATTTTTTTGATTGATTCATTGATTGATTAAACTTGTATTAGTAGATCGCACAGTACAGTACATATTCTGTACAATTGATCACTAAATGGTGACGCCAGAATAAGTTTTTCAACTTTAACCACGTTAATCAATTCACAGTAGCCGCGGTGCTATGGTAGCTTGAATGTGACATAGTAAAACAAGAAAATAAATAATTATTTGTGCATTTCAACAGAAGGCTAATATGAACCGTGGTACAAGGAAATTAGCAGAGGAGAGATAATAATATCTACACAGTGCACCAAGACTTTTTGCCATAGATATGAATAATCAGATACACAACATCTTCGAGCTGCAAATTTATGGTGAACGGGGCCAAAGTGTCTAACATTCTGGGGTTTGAGAAGGCAGAAAAGTTAAAACAAAGATGTCTGCTCACCAAGAAAGGACGTTTT
>NC_084619.1:57062362-57102362 GCF_033978795.1 Nerophis ophidion | reverse complement strand
CGACTGGGGGAGAGAGAGCGAAAAACCGGGAGGGACTGACAAAAGGGAAAACAACAACCAGCTGAACCAAGTCAGGGATTAGGAGAAACAAGGCCGGAGATAGAAGATAAGACACGCTGAGGCTGGGATGTACTAGACCATAAAGTCGGGATGTGGACTGTTACTCACAGCAGGAGAGATGGAGGAAGGGAAAGCACCATTATAGCCTGTTTGTTTCTTTACAGAGTTATGCAAAAACATGGAAATGTAAAGAACAGTTTATTCCAACAAAACGTGTATATATTTGCAGTTCTGGGCGATATGGCTGATATGCACCAGTGTTTAATATCAGTCGATATATATCATTATTGATATTTTTTATGACCTATGGAAAATAAGGGACAAGGGTTGAAAAGAAACGAGGTGAGGTAGGGACTGTTTGGGAAAAAAAATCCAAAAAGCTGCCATACTGTCGAGGAGATTTTTCCTGTTTTATCCACAATTAGTAACTCTTTTCTGCACTCATTGTTGTTACCTTCTCTTCTCACTGATTGATTGATTGATTGATACTTTTATTAGTAGATTGCACAGTTCAGTACATATTCCGTACAATGGACCACTAAATGGTAACACCCGAATAAGTTTTTCAACTTGTTTAAGTCGGGGTCCACGTTAATCAATTCATGCAAAGAATCAACAGCGAGACAACGAGATGGCGCAACCAAACATGATAGTTGATACTGTAATAAACAAGTTGTTTTATTTCAGTAATTTCATTAAAAAAGTGACAATTGTATAAAACGTTTATCTTAATTTAAATGATTATAACTGAAAACTAATGAAAATCTTTAATTCAGTAAAACAGTGCTATCATTTTATCTACCCTTCCCATTGTATACATGTAGATTTCTGCATACAATTGGGTCTTTGTCTGACCTTTTACAACAGTTTTCTAAAGGAACTCGAACAGAATAAAGCTGCATCACAGCTTTGGAGGCATACAGAGTACCGGTATATTTTGGCACCGGTTCTGAATTAGGGTCGGTCTATGAAGACGGCAAAGATCCAGGACTAGCGATACTGCTATCGGTATTTTTTGTTCCAGCTGACCGACATTATTATGACACCCTGTCACATCCAGTTCAGCTGCCACTGCTACACATTAAAATCACCTTGGATTAATGACAAATAAGGAAGCAACACCACACAAGAGTTTGTAACGGATAGTAAATAATAGTAAATAATCAAATGTATATACTTGTTCAAACGCTTTCTGAGCTCACTATGTTCACTGCTCAGTGTACCTATCCTACAAAGTCAGACCTACAGTTTAAATGTCCCTTTCTCAGATGATATTATTGTTGATGACTGAAGTGCTGATATCAACCAAACCCACCCCCCCTGCCCCAACCCCCTCCACATCTCAACCCCCGGATTGTAAATAATGTAAATAATTCAATGTGTATACCGTATTTTTCGGACTATAAGTCAGTTTTTTTCATAGTTTGGCCGGGGGAGCGACATATACTCCGGAGCGACTTATGTGTGAAATTATTAACACATTACTGTAAAATATCATTTATCTCATTCGCGGAAGAGACGAAGAAAATGTCAGCAATGGTCACATACACGTCAACCAATAAGAATTCAGCGGGGGTAGCATCATGGCAGAAGTGCATTGTGGGTCATGGAATGCTAACTGCTATATGCTATATGCTACTGCTGTAGCTATTAGGATGGATCATTTCATCGTTGGCGGTAACTTATAATAACTGAGAAGGGCTGAACAAAAATGGCAGCGAAAAGGAAATCATGTACTGCAGATTACAAGCTGGACGTCGTGAAATATGCAGCAGAAAACGGCAAGAGGAAGCGGCGCATACCTTTGGAGTTGGCAGAGTTGTTTAGAAGCGACATCGAGGAAGAAGATTTCATGGGATTTATCGATTAGGAGTGACAGATTGTTTGGTAAACGTATAGCATGTTCTATATGTTATAGTTATTTGAATGACTCTTACCATAATATGTTACTTTAACATACCAGGAACGTTCTCAGTTGGTTTATTTATGCGTCATATAACGTACACGTATTTAGCCTGTTGTTCACTATTCTTTATTTATTTTAAATTGCCTTTCAAATGTCTATTCTTGATGTTGGATTTTATCAAATAAATTTACCCCAAAAACGGACTTATACTCCAGTGCGACGTATATATGTTTTTTTCCTTCTTTATTATGCATTTTCGGCTAGTGCGACGTATACTCCGGAGCAATTTATAATCCGAAAAATATGGTACTCTGATGATTAACTTGTGTGATGACTGTATTATGCTGATAGTATATATATTTGTACCATGAATTGATTAACGCGGAAAAAGGCTTAAACAAGTTGAAAAACTTATTTGGGGCTTACCATTTAGTGGTCAATTGTACGGAATAGGCACTGTACTGTGCAATCTACTAATACAAGTCTCAATCAATCAATCAATCAATCAGTAGCCCCTCCTCAAAGTCACGCATGCTGAGTCAGTTTAAAATCACGACCGGGCTTTATTAACAGTCGTCCTAGCGATCCAGTAATCCACAGACCAACATGAATCTCCTCATGAAAAATTGAGGTAGTATAATAATCCATAAAGTTGCATTGAAGCAAGATAGCGTTTGTGTGTCATTACAACACATCTTGCTTAAATGTGTTTCAGTTTATCCTGTCTCTTGATAATAAACTGGACGATTGAGCATTACACTTGCTCGCTGGGTCTTTTTATTTACAAACCCCATTTCCATATGAGTTGGGAAATTGCGTTAGATGTTAGATGTGTATTTACCCATGCCTTGGCCACTAATACACCCCCATTCCATCACACATGCTGGCTTTTCATCTTTGCGCCTAGAACAATCCAGATTGGTGCTTTTCCTCTTCGATCCGGAGGACACAACGTCCAAAGTTTCCCCCAATAAATTTAAATGTGGACTCGTCAGACCACAGAACACTTTTCCACTTTGCATCAGTCCATTTTAGATGAGCTTAGGCCCACCGAAGCTGGCAGCATTTCTGGGTGTTGTTGATAAATGGCTTTCGCTTTGCATAGTAGAGTTTTAACTTGCACTTACAGATGTAGCGAACAACTGTATTTAGTGACAGTGGTTTTCTGAAGTGTTCCTGAGCCCATGTGGTGATATCCTTTAGCGATTGATGTCGGTTTTTGATAAAGTGCCGTCTGAGGGATCAAAGGTCACGGTCATTCAATGTTGGTTCCCGGCCATGGCGCTTACGTGAAGTGATTTCTCCAGATTCTCTGAACCTTTTGATGATATTAAGGACCGTAGATGTTGAAATCCCTAAATTTCTTGCAATTGCACTTTGAGAAACGTTGTTCTTAAACTGTTGGACTATTTGCTCACACAGTTGTGGACAAAGGGGTGTACCTCGCCCCATGCTTTCTTGTGAAAGACTGAGCATTTTTTGGGAAGCTGTTTTTATACCCAATCATGGCACCCACCTGTTCCCAATTAGCCTGCACATCTGTGCCAAATGAGTGTTTGATGAGCATTCTTTAACTTTATCAGTATTTATTGCCACCTTTCCCAACTTCTTTGTCACTTGTTGCTGGCATCAAATTCTAAAGTTAATGATTATTTGCAAAAAAAATGTTTATCAGTTTGAACATCAAATATGTTGAATATGGGTTGAAAATGATTTGCAAATCATTGTATTCCGTTTATATTTACAACTAACACAATTTCCCAACTCATATGGAAACAGGGTTTGTATATAAAACACAATACACACACACACTGTCAACACAACACTGTATGGCTTCCGGTCCGTCACTCAAATAGGTCCGTGTGCAACATAAACACAAATGCCAATTCCTATTTTTACAACATGTACACCCACATAACATGCCAATTGCTTGCATTAATGTATATGATATTATTGCTATGATATATCGTGGAAAATCTCTATGGTCTGTACATGCGTGCTATACATACATATTATTTCCAGCAGAGTGTTGTTGTAATGAATAGAAACACTGATGGATCTGTGTCTTCTTTACAAGAAGAAGACATGACTGTGTTTCACCTTGCACTGCACACATAGTTGACAAAAAAAAAGGGTTATTCTTATACAGCGCTTTTCTACTTTTTTTTTTTTAAGGATATCAAAGTGCTTGACGCTATTTTCACATTCACACACACATTCACACAATGATGGCGGGAGCTGCCATGCAAGGCGCTAACCTGGACCATCAGGAGCAAGGGCAAAGTGTCTTGCTCAAGGAAACGACGTACATGACTAAGATGATATAGCTCTGCAACGATTTATCGATAACATTAAAGCTTTGATTCAGTTAAAGCAGGTGTGTCCAAACTTTTTTTTTAGCGAGGGGCCGCATCAATTAGCCCAATTAGCCTGTGCACCCATGGAATGTTCCAAATCAGTGTTTGATGAGCATTCCGTAACTTTCTCAGTCTTTATTGCCACTTGTGCCAGCTTTGTTGAATCATGTTGCGGGCATCAAATGCCAAACGAGCTAATATTTGCAAAAAAATAACAAAGTTTACCAGTTTGAACATTAAATACCTTGTCTTTGCAGTCTATTCAATTGAATATATGTTGAAAAGGATTTTGCAAATCATTATGTTCTGTTTTTATTTACGGTGCCAACTTGAGTGGTTTTGGGTTTTGTACAATGGCATTCTTTTTGTAACATTTTAGTTTTGTAAATTCACCAAAACGTCGTTTAGCTGATTGGAGAGATTGCTTCCGCAGCTAGTGCGTCTATGACGATGACTTCTGTTTTGTTTGATTAGCCGTTTTACTGCCGCGTTACAGACACCGTTTGGAAACAATTAAGGTATGCAAATAAAGATTTACAAAATATTTCTGTGTAAATAACTCATTTCACAATATATATATCTGCAACGTATAGTCTGGTGCAGATAATGGGTTATACTTTTCTACCTGTTTTTTTAAGGAACTCAAAGCGCTTTGACGCTATTTCCACATTCACCCATTCACACACACATTCACACACTGATGGCGGGAGCTGCCATGCAAGGCGCTAACCTGGACCCATCAGGAGCGAGGGTGAGGTGTGTTGCTCAAGTACACAACGGACGTGACTAGGATGGTAGAAGGTGGGGATTGAACCAGGAACCCTCGTCCCGAGATGTTCAACCTCTTGTGCTACAATAAATGCTAAATAAAATGCATTTTTTCCTCCCACATCTTTAAAGTTAGAGTGATTGTCACAAGCACGCTAGATGTGGCGAAATTATTCTCTGCATTTGACCCATCACTCTTGAACACCCCCTCCAAGGTGAGGGGAGCAGTGAGCAGCAGCGGTGGCCACGCCCGGGAATCATTTATGGTGATTTAACCCCCAATTCCAAGCCTTGATGCTGAGTGCCAAGCAGGGAGGTAATGGGTCCCATTTTTATAGTCTTTGGTATGACTCAGAACCTACCGCTCTCAGGGCGGACACTCTAAACACAAGGCCACTGAGTAAATTACAAACTTACATGTAATATTGATAAGAACACTGAGAAATACTAGTATCGTTGAGGAATATTGATAAGGATATATTAAAAATATTTTAACGATAATGTAGTTGTTTACAGCTCCACGCGGAGTTTCTTGTTGAAAACGTTGTGGAATGACATATTAGCGCAGCACCACTCGCGGCTAAAAGTCGTCTCTTTTCATCGCGCAATTACACAGTATTTTGGACATCTGTGTTGCTTAATCTTTTGCAATTTTTTCAATTAATAATGGAGAAGTCAAAGTAGAAAGATGGAGTTGGGAAGCTTTAACCTTTAGCTACACAAACAAACGGTGTTTCCTGGTTTAGAATTCCCGGAGGTGAAGCTTTACTGTGGATCAGAGCGGTCAATCGAACATGGATCCCGACCACTTGTCAACCGGCAGTTTTCGGTGAGAAAATTGTGGTAAAAAGTCGCCTCTTACCGGAGATCAGCGGAACTTCTGTCGTGCTGCTGCTGCTGCTGTGACTAATCCCCTCAGAGACTGGCGTCAAGACACCCGTGGACACACCCCTCCGACTATCAGGTACTATTTAAATCACTAAAACACTAGCAACACAATAGAAAGATAAGGGATTTCCCAGAATTATCCTAGTAAAAGTGTCTAAAAACATCTGAATCGCTCACAATGAAATCGCCTTTTTTTTTTTTTATTTTTTCTAGTTCTTCACTATGTGAATGTTGAATGTCTATCTGTGTTGGCCCTGTGAGTAAATGACGACTTATCCAGGGTGTACCCCGCCTTCCGCCCGATTGTAGCTGAGATAGGCACCAGAGCCTCCCGCGACCCCGAAGGGAATAAGCGGTATAAAATGGATGGGGATAGTCCCTCACTCTAAATTTCCTTATCCTTAAAAAAAAATTCTAGTCCTTCGCTATCAATATCCTCAGCCACAAATCTTTCATCCTCGCTCAAATTAATGGGGAAATTGTCGTTTTCTCGGTACCAATAGCTCTTTTTGTTGGAGGCTCCCATTAGAAACAATGTGAGGATGTGAGGAGCCCTCACACCGGTGACATCATCGTCTGCTACTTCCGGTAAAGGCAAGGCTTTTTTATTAGCGACCAATAGTTGCAAACTTTATCATGGATGTTCTCTACAAAATCCTTTCAGCAAAAATATGGCAATATCGCGAAATGATCAAGTATGACACATAGAACGGACCTGCTATCCCCGTTTAAATAAGAAAATCTCATTTCAGTAGGCCTTTAAAGCAGGAAGTGCAACCCAATAAGCAGAGCAGGTGGAGGAAACAAATCACCTCAAATGTAAAACACAGTGCAGCTTGTTATGGAGTCTGCACGCTGTGATGTAAAACACAGTTGCAGGTATAAAACTGCATCTGGCTCTCAGATCAATCTTAGCTGACATTGCTTAACGCGATAAGTAACGAATAATTCCACTGGTAATCACAATGTTTAAAAAAACGTTGAAAATATTACTCTAGATTTTAAATAGATCCCCTTTTTAGATCAGTTGATCTGCCGTTTATTTTATTTTCTCCTCTGCCACCCTCTCCAATGTGGAAGGGAGGGCACAGGTCTGGTGGCCATGGATGAAGTGCTGGCTGTCCAGAGTCGGGACCCAGGGGGGACCGCTCGCCTGTGCATCGGTTGGCGAAATCTCTGCGCTGATGTCTCCGCCCGGGATGGTCTCCTGCTGGCCCCACCATGGACTGGACTCTCACTATTATGTTAGATCCACTATGAAATGGACTTTCACAATATTATGTTAAACCCACTAAGGGGATCTGCGGTCCTCTCCAAGGTTTCTCATAGTCATTCACATTGACATCCCACTGGGTTGTGAGCTTTTCCTTGGCCTTATATGGGCTCTGAACCGAGGATTTCGTTGTGGCTTGTGCAGCTCTTTGAGACACTTGTGATTCAGGGCTATATAAATAAACATTGATTGATGGTTGAAAATATAAAACATTCTCATGCATTTGAATCCATCAGTCCGTTTTCAAGAAGTCGCATTAATGGTAAAAAGTCTGTTATTTATTGGTTAGCTTCAGAATAACAATGTTATTAAAAAAAGATTAAGATACTTATTATACTCTAAAAATATTGGTGTTAAAAATGCATGCATTTTGTTGTATTCAGTGTTAAAAAATATGATGGCTCTCACAGAAAAACATTTTAAAATATTGGGCTTTCGTGGCTCTCTCAGCCAAAAAAGGTTTCCGACCCCTGACATAAATGATACTAATAATTTATACTATTACAAACTGCACTTGTGCACGTTAGGGGTGTAACGGTACGTGTATTTGTATTGAACCGTTTCGGTACGGGGGTTTCGGTTCAGTTCGGAGGTGTACTGAACGAGTACACAAGCTAGCAGCGACCGAGCTAGGACAACATGTAAAAGCCAGCGCTGGAAGACCCTTCAACCGAACAAGTTTCCACATGGATATATTAAGTAGCATACCGCACGTTGTGTAAACATTACACACCGAGGCACAACACGCGACCGGGCTACGATAGACTGACCATACCTCGTCTTTTCACCGGACTTGTCCTCTTTTGCGGGGCTGTCCGGGTGGAGTTTCTTAAATGCCTCAAGTGTCTGGCATTTTAATTTAGGGTTGTGTGTATTTTCAATGTACGTTCAGGGTTAAGAAGGGGATGAAAACAAGAAAATTTGAGGACGCAGTAACATTCGTGAGGGAGGTGCAGAGACAGAGAGAGCAAAAGAGGTATGATTAACGCGCATGCGTCGCCAGGCTCTGCTTTTTACCCATAGATTTATCAGATTTCATTTTTTATTATCTATAGCAGGAGCAGGGTTTCCCACACATTGATTTATTTGTGGCGGCCGTAATTCTTTTGAGGCGGGGCGCCACAAATGAATGAATGTGTGAAAAAAATAAAATAAAAAAAATAAAATAAAAAATAAAAAAATGTTTTTTTTGTTTTTTTTCCGGCTTTTGACTCGCTCGACCGCTCCTAAAAGCAATGGGACTCTGTCTGTGAATGGAGCTTGTAGTTACATATCATATAAATATGTTAATATTATATAAATATGTATATAAATATGTACATAAAGTGTTGTAATTATATTCCAACTCCACGCGCAGTGGGAGAATGGCCGTGCGCAACCCGAGGGTCCCTGGTTCAAATCCCACCTAGTACCAACTTCGTCACGTCCGTTGTGTCCTGAACAAGACACTTCACCCTTGCTCCTGATGGATGCTGGTTGGCGCCTTGCATGGCAGCTCCCTCCATCAGTGTGTGAATGTGTGTGTGAATGGGTAAATGTGGAAGTAGTGTCAAAGCGCTTTGAGTACCTTGAAGGTAGAAAAGCGCTATACAAGTACAACCCATTTATCATTTATTTAATCGCCGCCGCTGACACCCCCCCCCCCCCCCCCCCCCCCCCCCCTGGCGGCCGACCACACCACCACAAATAGATGCTTGGCCTGTGGGAAACATTGAGGAGTGTCAAGTGTGCCCCGGAGGCCATTTGCGGCCCACAGCTAATGTTTTAAAGGCCCACGGCACATTCTAAAAATACTATTAAAATAAACAAAAACATAAACAAAAGTGAAATAAAAATGCTTTAAGGCTAAATGTAATTTTAAAAAAGTTGAAAAGTTGACTAATGAAACAAAGCTGTTTTTTTCTTCTTTCAAACTGTCATTGCTCAAGACATAATATTGAATCAAAATAAATGTTATCATGAATTATTGACTTTTCCAAGGTTCCGATTACTTCACAACTAAGAAAAATATTTTTGGGGGAAGATTTTGCAAATTTGGTAAATAAATAAGCAAAAAAATATATATCTTGTTGTTTTCTTACTGTACCGAGAATGAACCAAACCGTGACCTCTGAACCGAGGTACGTACCAAACCGAAATTTTTGTGCACCGTTAACCCTCTGGTGCACATGCATGCCCTTCCTTGTCGAGGTTATTATCAATCCAGCATACAAACACGTGCAAAGGATTAAATGAGTAAAGATGCAAATGAAATTTGTTGCTGATGTATCGGCCTTTTGCATTGATCCAGCCATGGCTTTGTTTGCTCTGCTATGTGCTCACACGCACACACACACACACACACACACACACACACACACACACACACACACACACACACACGCACGCACACGTCACCCAGCTAATCAATCCAGAGCCCTCCTGAATAAGAAGGGCATCGTTTGCGAAAGTGTTGCTTGTTGTCGTGGCAACCAGAAGGGCACCACATATCGGCCGCAAAGCACCGACGGTTTGCACGTCACGGTTGAATACGAGCAACAGGCAGGCGGTCTCTGTAATAAGCCACGTGCCTAACAAGCAGGAAGGACCCCCCGCACCCCCATCATCATCATCATCAACTTGTCGTTAAATGTGACGGACACATTAAAGGATTGACCGCAGGACATTTGCGCCAAATCCTTTTAGCAGATTACACAAATCATCTCTAATTAGGTTCGTGCGGCCCTGGCGGAGGTCTAGAGAAGTTCCACGATAACGGTCAGGAGGCGTCCTGTGCAGATGCCCGATCAGTATTAGGGAGGAGCGCCATCAACAAGAGCGGAAATAGCTGATGAAGACAGCATTACAGCCATAAACAGACTCTAGGTGAAGTCCACTGGTGCAGTCCAGCCAGACGTGATGACGACTGGGACCATCCATAACTCTCAGCGTTTGACTTGGAGCCAGGTCTGAAGAACAGGTCTCGTGTTCCGTCTCTGGCCTCCCATCTTTCATGTCTCACTGAAACTCTCTCTTCTTCCTACTCCTCCTCCTCCTTGTGGAGGCTTTGCTTAACAAGGTCAGAAGACGAGGGATGGAAGAGACATTTGTCACACGGCTGTCACTTTGTCTATTTCAGTGGTTTTTAGCCTTGTTGGAGGTGCCAAACCCCACCACATTCATATGGGCATTCCCCGAACCCTTCTTTAGTGAAAAATAATTAAAAAAAAATTCAATTATAAAGGCCCACTGAAATTAGATTGTCTTATTTAAACGGGGATAGCAAGTCCATTCTGTGTCATACTTGATCATTTTGCGATATTGCCATATTTTTGCTGAAAGGATTTAATAGAGAACATCGACGATAAAGTTCGCAACTTTTGGTCGCTAATAAAAAAAGCCTTGCCTGTACCGGAAGTAGCATCCCCACATTGTTTATAATGTGAGCCTCCAGCAGCAAGAGCTATTCGGACCGAGAAAGCGACGATTTCCCCATTAATTTGAGCGAGGATGAAAGATTTGTGGATGAGGAAATTTAGAGTGAAGGACTATCCCCATCCATTTTGTACCGCTTATTCCCTTTGGGGTCGCGGGGGGTGCTGGTGCCTATCTCAGCTACAATCGGGCGGAAGGCGGAGTACACCCTGGACAAGTCGCCACCTCATCACAGGGCCAACACAGATAGACAGACAACATTTACATGGTGAAGAACTAGAAAAAAAAATTAAAGGCGATTGCATTGGGAGCGATTCAGATGTTTTTAGACACATTTACTAGGATAATTCTGGGAAATCCCTTATCTGTCTATTGTGTTGCTAGTGTTTTAGTGAGTTAAATAGTACCTGATAGTCGCAGGGGTGTGTCCACGGGGGTGTTGAAGCCAGTCTCTGAGGGAAGTCACGAAGCTGCAGCAGGACAGAAGCTCCGCTGATCTCCGGTAAGAGGCGACTTTTTACCACAATTTTCTCACCGAAACCTGCCGGTTGACAAGTGTTCGGGAACCATGTTCGCTTGACCGCTCTGATCCATAGTAAAGCTTCAAGGAAACACTGTGTGTTTGTGTGGCTAAAGGCTAAAGCTTCCCACCTCCATCTTTCTACTTTGACTTCTCCATTATTAATTGAACAAATTGCAAAAGATTCAGCAACACTGATGTCCAAATTACTGTGTAAAAGAGGCGACTTTTAGCCGTAAGTGGTGCTGGGCTAATATGTCCCCTCCAACCAATAACGTCACAAACACATCATTCCGTGACGTTTTTAACTGGAAACTCCGCGGGAAATTTAAAATTCTGATTTAGTCAACAAAACCGGCCGTATTGGCATGTGTTGCAATGTTAATATTTCATCATTGATATATAAACTATCAGACTGTGTGGTCGGTAGTAGTGGGTTTCAGTAGGCCCTTAAGACAAAGTTATCTATTTTTTTACTGGTGCACAAAATGAACCGTGCATTAACATCACCTTGTTCAAATAACCAAACCAACACAGTGCATGAACTCACAACAAATTACATACCTGCAAATCAGATGAAAAATTTAGAGGGAACATTGTTTGGGGGTATCCATAATACGCCGATATCGAAAAGTTTGTATTTCCACGATGAGTTGGGTCGAACCCTTGAGGCCGACTCACCGAACCCCTAGACTTCGATCGAACCCAGGTTAAGAACCACTGGTCTATTTGCATTGCTTTTGCTTCTGGTTCTGAAACAGTGGCAAAACTATATTGCAGGAGAGCGCCACCATCGGGCCACCAAATATCACCGAATTAAGAAAAACCCTTTAAAACCGTTAGAGAAGTGCTCATTTGTGCAGTACTTTCTCCGCTCTGCGGGGGCAACAATGAGGCATACAAATCAGTACACTACAAAAAGTCCGTGTTCAAAAACAAGAAAAAACAAATACAAAAATGAGGAGTATTTTACTTGAACTAAGCATGTGTTATTATATACATACATATACACATATACATATATATATATATATATATATATATATATATATATATATATATATGTAGGTGTGGGAAAAATCACAAGACTACTTCATCTCTACAGAACTGTTTCATGAGGGGTTCCCTCAATCATTAGGAGATTTTTTTTTTTTGGAAGAAAAAAAAAAAACTGATTATTGGTTTCTTCCCTTGGCCTCAGTCTGGACCCCCTCTCCAGGGGCCAAGGCTTAGACCGATTTTATTTTTTTCTCCCATTCCCCCCCACTTGTTTACCTGTATCTCACCTTTTTTGTAAGGGGCGGCGGAAGTTGGCAGACTCGTCAGCCATCCTGTTCTGTCTCCCTGTAATGATTGTCTGATCTTGAATGGGATTATGCTGAACATTTTTATTTCCCCTCGGGGATTAATAAAGTATGTCTGATTCTGATTCTGATTCTGAACCAAAAATATTTTCAAATAAGAATATTCCCACTGGTGCACTTTTCTTGGTAAAAAAAAAAAATTGCCTTTTTTTGCTAAATATGTTGAAAAATGTTCTTAAGTGAGGTAAATGCTAGTGCCATTATCTTGACATAATGATATGCGCTCGGCATTACATTTCTTGAAACCATAGTTCATAGTCATCATTGTCACTGGCGTCCCACTGGGTGTGAGTTCTCCCTGCCCACTGGGTGTGAGTTTTCCTTGCCCTTATGTGGGTTATTCCGTGGATGTCGTAGTCGTAGTGGTTTGTACAGTCCTTTGAGACATTTGTGATTTAGGGCTATATAAATAAACACTGATTGATTGATATTCCCTTGAGCGCAGCTCCATCTAAAGGATGCATAACGTAACCCCAGCCTCTGCTGTAGCGTCTATTCAATGCGCTTCAAAATGCGGTGCGCCTTATATATGAACAAAGTTTTAAAGTAGGCCATTCATTGAAGGTGCGCCTTATAATCCGCTGCGCCTTATAGTGCGGAAAATACGGTACCCTGTGGTGACCTCTGTGGTGTTCCACCCCATCGTCTGCTGGAGTGGGGCGAGCATGGCCAGAGACAGGAGCAGACCCAAAAAAGCAACCAAGAGAGCCGACTCCACCCTCGAAAGCTCACCAACTCTCTACCGGTGTCCAATCCGCATGGATGAGCGAGGATATGTCCGAGGAGACCGAGGTGTCCGGTACCTGCTCATTTAGCCAAGACACTGTCAAGTTTGTCCGTCCCGGCGCTCAGCGGCAGTATTTGTTTGACTTCCTCTTCTTTTATTTCCAAAAAGCCTAATTTTATTATTACTGAAATTCAAAGAGTCTGTTTTTTTTCAAACCATCTCTTTAATCAATTAATTTCTTCTGTCATTGTTTGTATTATCTTCTCTGAGTTCAATCAATCAATCAATCAATCAATGTTTATTTATATAGCCCTAAATCACAAATGTCTCAAAGGACTGTACAAACCACTACGACTACGACATCCTCAAAAGAACCCACATAAGGGCAAGGAAAACTCACACCCAGTGGGCAGGGAGAATTCACACCCAGTGGGACGCCAGTGACAATGCTGACTATGAAAAACCTTGGAGAGGACGTCAAATGTGGGCAACCCACCCACTCTAGGGGACCGAAAGCAATGGATGTCGAGCGGGTCTAACATGATACTGTGAAAGTTTAATCCATAATGGCTCCAACACAGCCGCGAGATTTCAGTTCAAAGCGGATCCAAGACAGCAGCGAGAGTCCCGTCCACAGGAAACCATCCCAAGCGGAGTCGGATCAGCAGCGTAGAGATGTCCCCAACCGATACACAGGTGAGCGGTCCATTCTGGGTCCCGACGAGCGGTTCATCCTGGGTCTCGACTCTGGACAGCCAGTACTTCATCCATGGTCATCGGACCGGACCCCCTCCACAAGGGAGGGGGGGACAGAGGAGAAAAAGAAAAGAAGCAGCAGATCAACTGGTCTAAAAAAGGAGGTCTATTTAAAGGCTAGAGTATACAGATGAGTTTTAAAGTGAGACTTAAATGCTTCTACTGAGGTAGCATCTCTAACTGTTACCGGGAGGGCATTCCAGAGTACTGGAGCCCGAACGGAAGACGCTCTATAGCCCGCAGACTTTTTTTGGGCTTTAGGAATCACTAATAAGCCAGAGTCCTTTGAACGCAGATTTCTTGCCGGGACATATGGTACAATACAATGGGCAAGATAGGATGGAGCTAGACTGTGTAGTATTTTATACGTAAGTAGTAAAACCTTAAAGTCACATCTTAAGTGCACAGGAAGCCAGTGCAGGTGAGCCAGTACAGGCGTAATATGATCAAACTTTCTTGTTCTAGTCAAAAGTCTAGCAGCCGCATTTTGTACCAACTGTAATCTTTTAATGCTAGACATGGGGAGACCCGAAAATAATACGTTACAGTAATCGAGACGAGACGTAACAAACGCATGGATAATGATCTCGGCGTCTTTAGTGGACAAAATGGAGCGAATTTTAGCGATATTACGGAGATGAAAAAAGGCTGTTTTAGTAACGCTTTTAATGTGTGACTCAAAGGAGAGAGTTGGGTCAAAGATAATACCCAGATTTTTTACCGAGTCACCTTGTTTTATTATTTGGTTGTCAAATGTTAAAGTTGTATTATTAAATAGAGGTCGGTGTCAAGCAGGACCGATAATCAGCATTTCCGTTTTTTTGGCGTTAAGTTCCCACCTGAACAAAACGCTGTAGTGTCGTCCACAAATAATACTAACTTTAAAGCCTTTGCAACTTCACAAACGCTATTTATGTAGACCAGGGGTGTCAAACTCATTTTAGATCTGGGGCCCCCATGGAGAAAAATCTACTCCCAAGTGGGCCGTACTGGTGAAATCACGGTGCGATAACTTAAAAATAAAGACTACTTCAGATTGTTTTCTTTGTTTAAAATAGAACAAGTACATTCTAAAAAATGTACAAATCATAATGTTTTTACACTTACATGTTGCAATTATTTATACATTCTGAATAAATTATGTGATAATGTTCATCAGTCAACTCATTGGTGTTCATTTTCAATCTTTAGAGATAAAAAATTATATCAAAATCAAATTACAGGATGTTATTTATGTAGTTATCTAATTTTCCTCGACTGGTGCACTAACATCTTGTGGTCTATTTTTTTTTACACATTATCTGCTGCCCCCGCGACCCGACCTCGGATAAGCGAAAGAAGATGGATGGACGGATGTATTATCATCTTAAAGATACAAATAATTGCTATTGCGACATCTAGTGGACCTATTTAGAACAGCGGTTTCTTTCATTGAAAAATTTCTGCTCATTATTGTACTTAATAAACGGGCTGGTTAAAACCTGTTCGCGGGCCGTACGTTATAGACGTTGAACCATTTTGGTGTCAGTATTGAGATATATTTAGTGCTGTAGACGCCAAAAAGTGTCAGGCTTTCCCCTGACAGTTTGTCTATGTTTTAGTTTTTTCCTCTGTTTTTCCTCCCTGTCTTTTAGTTCCTGTGAAGTGCTCTTAATTTGTCCGCTTCCTGTCTTGTTCCCTGTGTGCTGTGTTCCTCCTCAGTGTGTGTAGTATTTCCTGTCCTTATTGCCTGTCTAGTGCTCTTATTTTGTCAGCTTCCTGTCTTGTTCCCTGAGTGCTGTGTTCCCCTTCAGCTGCGGCCGATTGGCATCTGGCCACACCAGTTGCCAATCAGCCAGCTCCTATTTGTACCTCCTTTGTCTTGTGTCAGTAGCTGGTTCATTGTAGTGTCGTGTCAATGTCATTTTCTACTTGTCATTCCTACTAGTCGTGTGATTGCAGCGTAGCGGTAAGCTATATTTGGTAGATGTTTGTAGCTTACTGTTTTTTGTTCCCTGCTTCCGATTTGTTTGTTCATAGCCCTTAGTTTGTTATATCCGCCCACGTACGTGCTTTTTGTTTGTACCCTTTTTTGTTTTGCTTTAGTTGTAGTATTTTCAATTAAACTATGTTTTCCTGCAAAATGCCCCCCTCCTTCTCTGCATCTTGGGGTTCGTCACCAAATAACCCTGACAAAAAGGTGTATAAAAGCAGCGCACCTGCAAGATGACGCATGAGCTGCTCTTTCAGACTCGGACGACGCGCTGACGTCTGTTTCCACTTCGGCTTTTCGAAAGATGCTGGCGGGACGCAGACACTTGGAGCAGGAAGTGAAGGTAAGCCATCCTCAGCCTCCACATTATGACACACGGGTGTCATGTGACCCACTCTGGGGACACTTAGGAAGTGTGCAGCCAAACACAGAACAGGACATGTGCACCAGTGAGTGTTCATATGTTGTGCGACACACAAAGAGCAATCACTGGGTCTACAACAGGGGTGTCAAACTCAAATACAGAGTGGGCCAAAATTCTAAACTGAACAAAGCTGCGGGCCAAAGTTGAACAACTTAACTTTTTAATAGGGACCCAAACAAGTTTTGCATTGAATATTGAACAAGCAAGGCTTATATAACTTTATAGTGACATGCAAAATCGAGTTTTGTTGGTAGCGGGGGTGTATATTGTAGCGTCCCGAAAGAGTTAGTGCTGCAAGGGGTTCTGGGTATTTGTTCTGTCGTGTTGATGTTGTGTTACAGTGCGGATGTTCTCCCGAAATGTGTTTTTCATTCTTGTTTGGTGTGGGTTCACAGTTTGGTGCATATTTGTAACAGTGTTAAAGTTGTTTATATGGCCACCCTCAGTATGACCTGTATGGTTGTTGACCAAATATGCCTTGCATTCACTTGTGTGTGTGTAGAAATCGCATATATTACATGACTGGGCCGGCACGCTGATTGTATGGCGGAAAAGTGGACATGACAGGTTGTAGAGGACGCTAAAAGCGGTACCTTTAAGGCACGCCGCCGATATTGTTGTCCGAGTGGAAATCGGGGGAAATTCAAGAGAATAGTTGCTTTTTAGATTTTTGGGGGGGGGGCACTGAAATTCGGGAGTCTCCTGGGAAAATCGTGTGGGTTGGCAAGTATTAAAATTAGCGGTGAATGGACCGCCGCTGTATAATACCGGCGGGCCAGCTGTAATGTTAATTTAATATTGTCTCAAGGGCCAAAATAAATTACATGGCGGGCCAAATTTGGCCCGCGGGCCAGAGTTTGACACCCATGGTCTATAAAAACAATAACAGTGACCGCTGATGTGATTCTATTTTGGCTGAATCAAAGTTCACACACACACACACACACACACACACACACACACACACACACACACACACACACACACACACACACATCGTTGCAATGTGATGCTATCCAAACACCCAGCTGTCCTGTTGTGTCAGGATGCTTGGTCTGTTGGCTACAGGCCTGGGGGGCGGGGGGGCTTACATTGACAAAACAGAGCCTCACTCCACATTAGACGGACTCCCGTCAATGGAATGGGACCAACGCCGACACACACAAGGCCAAAGAAAGTGTCTCCCACAAACACGTTTATTCACAGGGATGTACTGTACACACTTGTGTCTATGAGTAGTCCAAAGCGCTGGTTGCTACGGGCAACGAAGACTGTTGCCAGCCATCAAGTTGGCTCCATAGGGGATTTTGCTCAACTCGTATAAACAAATTCATTATTCAGAAACCAAAATCCTCCCCCCATCAAAAGCATGCAGCGAGGAAGTCTTGATAGTGCACATAAAAGAAGCTGACGTCGTCATTTGCTTTCTAGAGGTCCAAATCGCTTACTGCGTCTCATAAATCCCCTCCCCAAAATGTTTCTCTCCTACGACAGCAAACATCCACCGCATCATTGCAGCCCCACCTGGGAGAAATACCACTGCTAAATTATTCACAAAGTGTTAGACTGGGCTGCGTTGTATGTTTTTGTGCACACACACTAACACACCCTGCTGAAATATTCAAAGTCTTGTCCCACCTAGTGGGTGAGCTAAGCTCCGATCTGAGCTCAATGCTGGAGGAATACAACGTGACCAGCCTGATTCCATCAAAATACAACTTTGATGGCAATTTTGATGATAGAATTTGCAATTCCGGTAGGAATTGTGTTTGAATGCCTTACGTGCACAGGCCGCCGAACCGCCGATACGAGCGGCTGAAACTAAAATACTTGAATGTCCAGGGTGAGTGGAGTGTGTGGATCTTGGAACGGTTCAGGTCCATTGAGAAATGTGGGCTATGGAGAGGTTTGTATATTTCCCTTTCATTGTCAACGGGCGGAAATTCCTGGTAATTCTGGGTAATCAGGGAATTTTCGGAACAGGGAAACAGCTAGCTTGAATGTCCAGGGTAAGTGGAATTTGTAGATGTTGGAATAGTTCAAATCAGTTGAGAAATGTGGGCTATGGAGAGGTTTGTATATTTCCCTTTCATTGTCAACGGGGGGAAATTCCTGGTAATCAGGGAATTTTCAGAACCGAGAAATGGCTAGCTTGAATGTCCAGGGTGAGTGGAGTGTGTGGATGTTGGAACGGTTCAAGTCCATTGAGAAATGTGGGCTATGGAGAGGTTTGTATATTGCCCTTTCTTCGTCAACGGGGGGAAATTCCTTGTAATTCCTGGTAATCAGGGAATTTTCAGAACCGGGAAACCACTGGCTTGAATGTCCAGGGTGAGTGGAGTTTGTAGATGTTGGAATAGTTCAAATCAGTTGAGAAATGTGGGCTATGGAGAGGTTTGTATATTTCCCTTTCATTGTCAACGGGGGGAAATTCCTGGTAATCAGGGAATTTTCAGAACTGAGAAACGGCTAGCTTGAATGTCCAGGGTGAGTGGAGTTTGTGAATGTTGGAATGGTTCAAATAAGTTGAGAAATGTGGGCTATGGAGAGGTTTGTATATTTCCCTTTCATTGTCAAAGGGGGTAAAATTCCTGGTAATTCCGGGTAATCAGGGAATTTTCAGAACCAGGAAACTGCGGGCTTGAATGTCCAGGGTGAGTAGAGTGTTTGGATGTTGGAACGGTTGAAATCCATGGAGAAATGTGGGCTATGGAGAGGTTTGTAAATTTCCCTTTGATTGTCAACGGGGGGAAATCCCTAGTGATCCCAGGTAATCAGGGAATTTTCGGAACCGGGAAACTACTAGCTCGAATTTCAACGGTGAGTGGAGTTTGTGAATGTTGGAATAGTTCAAATCAGTTGAGAAATGTGGGCTATGGAGAGGTTTGTATATTGCCCTTTCATTGTCAAAGGGGGGAAATTCCTGGTAATTATGGGTAATCAGGGAATTTTCGGAACCGGGAAACTGCTGGCTTGAATGTCCAGGGTGAGTGTAGTGTGTGGATGTTGCAATGGTTCAAATCAGTTGAGAAATGTGTGCTATGGAGAGGTTTGTATATTGCCCTTTTAATGTGAACGGGAGGAAATTCCTGATAATTCCTGGTAATCAGGGAATTTTCAGAACCGGGAAATTGCTGGCTTGAATTTCCAGGGTGAGTGGAGTGTGTGGATGTTGGAATGGTTCAAATCCATTAAGAAATGCGGGCTATGGAGAGGTTTGTATATTTCCCTTTCTTTGTCAACGGGGGGAAATTCCTGGTAATTCCGGGAAATCAGGGAATTTTTGTAACCGGAATATGGCTAGCTTGAATGTCCAGGGTGAGTGGAGTGTGTGGATGTTGGAATGCTTCAAATCCATTGAAAAATGTGGGCTACGGAGAGGTTTGTATATGGCCCTTTAATTGTCAAAGGGGGGAAATTTCTAGTAATTCCTGACAATCAGGTAATTTTCAGAACCAGGAAACTGATGGTTTGAATGTCCAGGGTGAGTGGAATGTGTGGATGTTGGAAGGGTTCAAATCCATTGAGAAATGTGGGCTACGGAGAGGTTTGTATATTGCCCTTTCATTTTCAACGGGGGGAAATTCCTGGTAATTCCGGGAAATCAGGGAATTTTTGTAACCGGAATATGGCTAGCTTGAATGTCCAGGGTGAGTGGAGTGTGTGGATGTTGGAATGCTTCAAATCCATTGAAAAATGTGGGCTACACAGAGGTTTGTATATGGCCCTTTAATTGTCAACGGGAGGAAATTCCTGATAATTCCGGGTACTCAGGGAATTTTCAGAGACAGGAAACTGCTGGTTTGAATGTCCAGGGTGAGTGGAGTGTGTGGATGTTGGAATGCTTCAAATCCATTGAGAAGTGTGGGCTATGGAGAGGTTTGTGTATTGCCCTTTCATTGTCAACGGGGGGAAATTCCTAGTAATTCCGGGTAATCAGGGAATTTTCAGAACCGGGAAACTGCTGGCTAGAATGTTCAGGGTGAGTGGAAATTGTGGATGTTGGAACGGTTCAGATCCATTGAGAAAAGTGGGCTACGGAGAGGTTTATAAAAATGAGCTGCATAATAGGAAATCAGATAGTGTTTGTCCTTCGCCATGTGGTAGGTTACTGCAGACATTATCTCCTTTTTGTTGTTGACTGTTTTTTTCATACGGTGTTGATCTGGAATCGTTTGCCTCTGCATTTTGATGGTGTGGGCGTGTGGCACCAAATGGAGATGTTGATGTGCGGAATAAGCACTCTTCATTCTCTAGCAGGTGACTTTTGAAATGATGCGACATATTAGTAGTAATGCTACTTTTTGTAGCAATGCTTTTGCCACACACTTGACAAATTACGTTTGTCTGTTCAACTTATTCCCACTTGAAGGCCAAACCGCCGCCAGACGATGGAACCCCTGCTGTTTTTCTTGAGAATGAATTCTTTCTTCATTTGTTACCAGATTCGCACCTTACTCTCGTATTAACACTCGCACGGCTCCGCTAGCATCACAGCTAATGTTACCCATGCCAGTGTTTCCCACATATCAGGCATCTATTTGTGGTGGTGTGGTCGCGCGGCGGGGGGAGCGTGAGGGGATTGGTTTGGAGGCAGCGGCGGCGGCGATGACCAAGAAGAACGCGGAGTTGGAATATATTTACAACACTTTATGTCCATATTTATATAATATGTAACTACAAGCTCCATTCACTGACAGAGTCCCATTGCTTTTATGAGCGGTCAAGCGAGTCAAAAGCCGAAAAAAAAATATATATTTTTTTTAACTTTTTTTTTATTTTTATTTGTGGCGGCCGTAATTATTTCGCCACAAATAAATTAATGTGTGGGAAACCCTGCATGCTGCTACCTTTCTGCACCGCTAGGACGTATACGTGTGTGTAAGAAGGTGCACTTGCTATCTGTGAGAAGGAGACACACGAAAGAGTGGGAAGAGCCTGTAGTGTAATGCCCGCAGCTTAAAGCAACTGCGTGAGAACGTATACTCGAATATCACAATAGTCATTTTCTATACAGAGACAAACCCGCGATATATCGAGTAAATCGATATATATCGCCCAGCCCTAAGTAGTAGTACTAGCGACTTCCTTGTTAATTTACGGAATCCTGTCGACTTCCTTTGTTTTTACTTTATCAAACTGCGCATGCAAGTGACGTTGAGACCACATTGGGGCCTGTGCGTGTTTACATTGGAGTCTGATAAAGATAACATTTTACTTGCAGTGTAAATAGTTACCATGAAAAAACCAGTTTAAAAAAAAAAATCAGATTTGGGCCGCTATGGGCTGCAGTGTAAACGTACTAAAAATAACTCTTCCAAAGTACAGTAGTACCTCAGGGGGAAAGAGCTTTCTCTCGGCTAATTGTCCCGCCTTGGGGTGGCCAGCCAAAATTGGGCTTGCGAGCCTCTGCGCCACTTGTTGGCGTCGCGAATGTCACAGTGAACCCAGCAAGATCCAACTAAAACATCTGGTCCTACACGAGTGAGAGGAATATTTTCCCTCCTTTTGGCAGAATAGGAACACCTAAGAGTTGGCATTTACTCTGCGAGACGACAAACACAATGAATGCACTCTGTGTTATTAATCTGTGCACTCTCTCACATATATCATTATTAATGATGCCAGGAGGTACAGGCCTGAAGAGAGAGAGAGAGTGGAGTCCAATAAAGTACTCATAAAGTACTGCGGTACTAATGAATTAAAAAACGTACTATACTGCCTATGAAAAATACTGGTACTTTTTATGTTCTTTTTCCATCCACATGATGCTGGCGTACAAACACGTGAGTCAACACATGCACACAGCAATCGCAAGCAGAAACAGTGTGGAGAAAGAACAGACATACCGTATTTCCTTGAATTGCTGCCAGGGCCCTAATTAATTTAAAACCTCTTCTCACTCCTGCGTTTACCAGAGGCATGCGGTAAAAGTAAGCATGCGCTAATTATTTCCAAACTTCTTCTCACTCCGGCACTTACCAAAGGCATGCAGTAAAATTTTGAGTGTGATGTAAGCTTGGACCTTAAATCCTACTGAATAGCTCTTAATCTTCTTCCCTTTATGCAATTTCAAATTACCAGTATTGAAATCAGCCTCCTCCCTTTTGAAAATGATGACAAGGGAAGTGTCACTCGAGTTTGACCAGGCGGTAATACTAAGCATGCGCTAATTATTTTGCGAAGCGAGTTTGACCCGGCAGTAATTCAAGGCAGGCGCATATTATATGCCCTGCGGCAATTCAAGGAAGTACGGTATTTTGGCTTTAAGACTAATGATAAAGGCGGAGCTATAAACACTTATAAACATCTCTTCGTAGCATTTTAGCTACTTCTAAATCACTATTTCTCGCCTCCATGGTGAAAAAAAAAGTATATTTCTTAAAAAGTATCATCCCTGCAGGACGAGTAATTGATAAACATGCTTTACTACACACTGTAGGCAAAAGGATCTTCAAAAATATTGAATGTAACGATATCATATACAAGAGCCGTATCCAGGCGATACTACAATGATTACATAAATATTTTTTATTATCAGAAAATCATTTTTATTATAATGTGTAGACAATAGAGATGTCCGATAATATCGGACTGGCGATATTATCGGCCAATAAATGCTTTAAAATGTAATATCTGAAATTATCGGTATCGGTTTCAAAAAGTCAAATTTAGGACTTTTTAAAACGCCGCTGTATGGAGTAGTACACGGACGTAGGGAGAAGTACAGAGCGGCAATGAACCTTAAAGGCACTGCCTTTGCGTGGCGGCCCAATCTCAAAATATCTACCGCTTTTCAGACACACAACTGAATACAATGCATACTTGGTCAACAGCCATACAGGTCACACTGAGGGTGGCCGTATAAACAACTTTAACGCTGTTACAAATATGCGCAACACTGTGAACCCACACCAAACAAGAATGACAAACACATTACGGGAGAACATCCGCACTGTAACACAATATAAACACAACAGGACAAATACCCAGAATCCCTTGCAGCACTAACTCTTCCGTGACGTTACAATATACACCACCCCCTGCTAACTCTTAGCCCCAATAATTAATTTTTTTTTTTGGTTCAATTTATTTTGAAAAGTATCGATAAGTATCGAAATACAATATGATACGGGTACCAAAGTATTGGTATCGGGACAACCCGAGTTTGTACTTCCTCCTATTTTGTAGAATAAATTGTTAAACTTCAGTTCCAATTGCCTCTCATAATGATAGACAACCCTAAAATTAAAGAATATTGGAGGACTCTGCCCTCCTAAAATGGAGAAAATCCTACTAAATGTTAGCATTAGCCTGTGAACTACAGATGGACATAACTTTGTTTTTCCAACCATGGGAAGAAAGAAAGTGAGGGTGAAGGACAGTGCTGAGAAGAGCTCATTGAATTAAAGAAAGAAAGCATCTAGCTCGATGGTCCCCAACCACCGGTCCATGACGCATTTTCTATCGTGCCTCAGAGAAACATAAACCACCTAATTTTTTCTGACTTAAATTTCGCTTGTCCCGCTAAACACACCAATAAGCTCGTTCATAGATGTGTAATAAAACTCCTAAAAGGAAGACGTCATTTGTTATTAAATTTGAATATATTTTTTACATGCAACAATTAATGCACATTAAGAGTATAGCCAAAGGCTAATTTTTATTTTCTTAATTGAAGTTAAAAAAAAGTGTCTTTGGAACAATCAGAGCTGCTCACACGGTCACTAAGGTGGGCACTATGTTTGACACATCAACTTAATCTGTATTATACTTATACATCCATCCATCCATCCATTTTCTACCGCTTATTCCCTTTTGGGGTTGCGGGGGGCGCTGGCGCCTATCTCAGCTACAATACATGAGAGCATTTTGTTGTGAACTGTGAGGTGTGTCTGTTTAAATCATGGTTGCTTTTACAAACACTTTTATTATTATTTTGCATTTTTTGTTTTGTTTTTTTACTTTTTATTCGAACCCTTTTACCGTATCTTGTTTAGCTCATTCATTGTTTATGTTCTTTGTTTTGTTGTTTGCTCTATGCTTTTTTAACCTGTAAAGCACTTTGGTTCAGTTTAAAAATTGTTGAAAAAGTGCTATATAAATAAAGTTGCTTTGCCTTGCCTTGTGTGACGATGTAAATGAGGTCTATTAAGTATGTGTCAATGAAACGGCATTTTATGACTTTTCTTAATTTGATTCCATGCTATAGGATGATTTTATTGTCATAATTTTATTGCAGGATTTTTGTATCCCTTTAATTTAGATAGCCTGGGACTGCAGATGGAAATGAGCTATTTAGCTATAATCTGGTACAGAACATATCTGTCTTTGAGCTTAATGTTTCTGTGCATTGTCCCTTCAAATAAAAACTAAAGTAAACTATCTGCAGTCTTAATGGTTTACACCAAATTTGATGATACAGGTTTGTACCATCAACCTTCTGGAGATCCTCTCGTCACAGGTGTGTATTGTACTTTTCTTGAATTTATTTTGTCTGTATTTGTCTGCCACACGTGAAAGGCCGGTCCGTAGAAATAATGCCTACATTAATCCGGTCCCTGGTACAGATAAGGATGGGTGGCCCCGGTGAAGCAGTCGGAGCGTAACATTGCTCGCCAATTGCTCGCCAGCACCATACTGAATCAAAAGGTTCAAATAATAGCTGTCTTCCAATACACTACCGTGGCATATAATATGGAGACTTTTAAAACAAGTGTTGTCATAATTGGCTGCTGAAACGTGCTCGTTTTTTCTGAAAGGGACACAGTAAGCCACCCCAACTTGTTTCGTGACCTGCCGGGGTGTCACTGCACATCCGTCATCATCATCGCTCCCCAAGGTCGCAACTTCTCACCTCCCAACTCTGACTGATGACTCCGTCTGCTTCTCAGAAGTGGTTTGAAGGCTCTCCGACACCTCGGTGAACCCACGTAACGGACAAGCACGCAATATAACGCAATGAAAACACACGCAGGGATAAGCCGACCAGAACTAAAGTGAATAGGAACTTTAAAGGGGAACATTATCACCAGACATATGTAAGCGTCAATATATACCTTGATGGTGCAGAAAAAAGACCATATATTTTTTTAACCGATTTCCGAACTCTAAATGGGGGAATTTTGGCGAATTAAATGCCTTTCTGTTTATCGCTCTGGAGGCGATGACGTCAGAATGTGACGTCGCCGAGGTAATACAGCCGCCATTTTCATTTTCAAAACATTGGGTCTCAGCTCTGTTATTTTCCGTTTTTTCGACTATTTTTTGGAACCTTGGAGACATCATGCCTCGTCGGTGTGTTGTCGGAGGGTGTAACAACACCAACAGGGAGGGATTCAAGTTGCACCACTGGCCCGAACATGCGAAAGTGTCTGCCGCCAGACCTCCATTGAATGTGCCAGAGTGTCTCCACATTTTACTGGCGATGACAGACATGGCACAGAGATGTATGGATAACCTGCAGATGCATTTGCAACGATAAAGTTAACGAAATCACAAAGGTGAGTTTTGTTGATGTTGATTTATGTGCTAATCAGACATATTTGGTTGCGGCGTGACTGCCGGCTAATCAATGCTAACATGCTACGCTAATCGACTCTAACATGCTATTTACCGGCGGTGCTAAAGCAGACATGGCAAAGAGATGTATGGATAACCTGCAGATGCATTTGCAACGATAAAGTCAACGAAATCACAAAGGTGAGTTTTGTTGATGTTGACTGCCAGCTAATCGATGCTAACATGCTATTTACCGGCGGTGCTAGAGCAGACATGGCACAGAGATGTATGGATAACCTGCAGATGCATTTGCAACTATATTACATTTCCTTCCACCCACATTTAATGCGAAAAAAACACTTACCAATCGACGGATTTAAGTTGCTCCAGTGTCACAAGATGCGAAAGTCCTGATCGTTTGGTCCGCACATATTACCGGCGATGCTAACGCAGTTATTCGGCCATGCTATGGCTATGAATAGCGTCAATAGCTATTTGCTCAATAGCTTCAGTTTCTTCTTCAATGCCTCCATACTCCAACCATCCGTTTGAATACATGCGTTATCTGTTGAATCGCTTAAGCCGCTGCAATCAGAGTCTGAATCCGAGCTAATGTCGCTATATCTTGCTTTGCTATTCGCAATTGTTTGTTTACATTGGCAGGACTGTATGACGTCACAGGGAAATGGACAGTCGCATCGCAAATAGCAAAAATCAACCAATTTAAAGATTTTTTTAGGGATATTCCGAGACCGGTAAAATTTTGTAAAAAAATTCAAAATATACAACAAGCTGCCCTGCGATGAGGTGGCGACTTGTCCAGGGTGTACCCCGCCTTCCGCCCGATTTTAGCTGAGATAGGCGCCAGCGCCCCCCGCGAGCCCAAAAGGGAATAAGCGGTAGAAAATGGATGGATGGATGGATGGATACAACAAGCCACTATGAACTGATTTTTATTGTTTTTAACCCTTTTGAAATTATAATAATGTTCCCCTTTAACACGACCAGAGGTTCTTTATGCATAAACTAATTACTACAGCGTTCGAATTTAACCACAGCAACCGTCTGAGGGAGACCTGCTCAGTGGCCTAGTGCAGTGTTTTTCAACCACTGTGGAAATTTTGCAACTTCCCCAAATTGGTCCAAAGAATCCATCCATCCATCCATTTTCTACCGCTTATTCCCTTTCGGGGTCGCGGGGGGCGCTGGCGCCTATCTCAGCTACAATCGGGCGGAAGGCGGGGTACACCCTGGACAAGTCGCCACCCTATCGCAGGGCCAACACAGATAGACAGACAACATTCACACTCACATTCACACACTAGGGCCAATTTAGTGTTGCCAATCAACCTATCCCCAGGTGCATGTCTTTGGAAGTGGGAGGAAGCCGGAGTACCCGGAGAGAACCCACGCATTCACGGTCCAAAGAATATTTTTTGCAAATCAATAATTAAAATCTGCAAATAATTTGCCGTTGTCTCGTGTCTGTGCCATAAAGAGCTTGGCAGGGTAACCACGTAGTACTCCAGTAGGTGGCAGCAGGTAGTTAATTGCTTTGTAGAAGTCGGAACGCGTCGAGGATGGTTTGTCGTGATCTCAATATGCAGAGCATGCAGATAAAAAGGTATGTAATGCTTAAAACAAAAATTAACAAAAGGCAAATCCCGCTAGGAAAAGACACTGAAGCATAGGGATGGCTATGCAAAATGTAAGTAAAACTGAACTGGCTACAATGTAAACAAAAACAGAATGCTGGACGACAGCAAAGACTTACAGTGTGTGTCCGTACATGACATGACAATCAACAATGTTTCCCACAAAGAAGGAAAGCGTCCGCACAACTTAAATAGTCTTGATTGCCAATACAAAGCAAGTCAGGCAATAGCACTCCAAAGGAAAACGTGACGCTGCTACAGGAAAACACCAACAAAACAGGAAAAGCCACCAAAATAACGGTAGAGTTTAATTTTTTAACATTTCTGCTGGTTGTGTGGTGTGAAAACAATGTGTCTTGGCTCAAAAAAGGTTGAAAAACGCTGGCCTGGTGCTTAGAGTGTCCACCCTGAGATCGGTAGGTTGTGAGTTCAAACCCCGGCCGAGTCATACCAAAGACTATAAAAAATGGGACCCATTACCTCCCTGCTTGGCACTCAGCATCAAGGGTTGGAATTGGGGGTTAAATCACCAAAAATGATTTAGGGGCGCGGCACCGCTGCTGCTCACTGCTTCCCTCTCCTCCCAAGAGGTGAACAAGGGGATGGGTCCAATTTCACCACACCTTGTGTGTGTGTGACAGTCATTGGTACTTTAACTTTAACTCACACTAACTTCATGGCCGAGGTGTGCGACATGCAAAGGTGGTCGTTCAGGCTCGATCTAAAAAAGGCGAAGGCGAGGAACCAAAAAATAATATTTTTTTTAATCAATGCACTTAATGCTTCACAGGGTTTCCCACACATTCATTTATTTGTGGCGGCCCGCCACAAAAGAATTACGGCCGCCACAAAAAATAAATAAATAAATAAAATTTTAAAAAATTATTTTCTTTTTCGGCTTTTGACTCGCTCGACCCCTCATAAAAGCAATGGGACTCTGTCTGTGAATGGAGCTTGTAGTTACATATTATATAAATATGTAAATATTATATAAATATGTATATAAATATGTACATAAAGCGTTGTAATTATTTTCCAACTACGCATTCTTCTTGGTCCTCACCACCACTTTGCTGCCAATGGATCTGGTGCTTTACAGAGAGTAAATGGGACAATGAAAAAGGAGGATTACCTCCAAATTCTTCAGGACCACCTAAAATCATCAGCCCGGAGGTTGGGTCTTGGGCACAGTCTGGTGTTCCAACAGGACAATTACCCCAAACACACGGCAAAAGTGGTAAAGGGATGGCTAAATCGGGTTATAATTAAGGGGTTTTAGAATGGCCTTCCCAAAGTCCTGACGTAAACGTGTGGACAATGCTGAAGAAACAAGTCCATGTCAGAAAACCAACAAATTCAGCCGAACTGCACCAATTTTGTTAAGAGGAGTGGTCAAAAATTCAAGAAGATGCTTGCCAGAAGCTTCTAGATTGGCTACCAAAAGCGCCTTATTGTAGTGAAACTTTCTAAGGGGCAATCTAATCAAATATTGACATTGCTGTTTGTATACTTTTGACCCAGCAAATTTGGTCACATTTTTAGTAGACCCATAATAAATTCATAAAAGATCCAAACTTCATGATATATTGCAATATATTGATATACCGCTGGTTTGTCTCTGTGCGATATAGAAAATGACTATATTGTGATATTCGAGTATACGCTCTCATGTAGTTGCTTTTAGCTGCGGGCATTACATTACAGGCTCTTCCCACTCTTTCCTGTCTCTCCTTCTCACGGACAAGCAGGCGCACCTTCTTACACACATCACATACTGTCACGTCATACATCACATAAGTTGATCTGCCGTTTCTTTTCTTTTCTTTTTCTCCTCTGCCCCCCTCTCCCTTTTGGAGGGGTTGGGTGGGGGGAGGGGGGGGGGGGGCAGGTCCGGTGGCCATGGATGAAGTACTGGCTGTCCAGAGTCGGGACCCAGGATGGACCGTGCGTCCAGAGTCGGGACCCAGGATGGACCGCTCGCTTGTGTATCGGTTGGGGACATCTTTGCGCTGCTGATCCGCCTCCGCTTGGGATGGTTTCCTGCTGGCTCCACTATGGACGGGACTCTCGCTACTTTATTCGATCCACTTCAGACTGGACTCTCACCATTATGTTAGTTCCACTATGGATTGGACTCTCACAATATCATGTTAGACCCGCTCGACATCCATTGCTTTCGGTCCCCTGGGGGAGGTCCTCTCCAAGGTTTCTCATAGTCATCATTGTCACTGTCACCAACGTCCCATTGGGTGTAAGTTTTTCCTTGCCCTTATGTGTGCTCTACCGAGGATGTCGTTGTGGTTTGTTCAGCCCTTTGAGACACTTGTGATTTAGGGCTATATAAATAAACATTGATTGATTGATATATATACACACACACACACACACACACATACATATATTTGTATATATATATATATCCACGTGTGCATACATATATAGGCCTCAAATTTGAACTTTAACACAATTTTTTTGCCAAATGCAGTCCCCAAGTCTAAAACTTTGGACAACCCAGGCTTAAACTGAGCTTGCAACCGAAACTATAAAAGTGCCGTCCAGTCTTCTAATCGTCCACAGCGTTCCCACTCATATGGATTTTTCATTCATCACTCCAAGCAACGTTTGTAAGTTTTACAATACAACTAAAACAACTCTAACCTACTAAACTGTCCCATGTGTGATGTCTGTCGGAGTGTTCCCATGCATTATTGTACGTGCTATCGTAATGTAACGATGCTAGCATCGTTAGCATTTGCTAGTGCGCAAACATGTTTACAAGGGTCTGTGTTAGTATTACTAACTTCCAACTGAATTATTTTTGTGTTGTTTCAATTACACAAATTCCTCAGTAAATTCCCCCCAAAAATCACTGTGGAGTTATCAAGCTTTTTTAGCTGACTGGAGCGCTCGCTTTCACAGCCAGCGGGTCCATGACGATGACTTCTGTTTTGTTTGATTAGCCGTATAAGTGTTACAGACACCTTTTTTGGAAGCAATTATGTATGTAACAAACATACACAACATGTTTATGTATGTAACAAACATACACAACGTGTTTACTATGAATTGATTAACGTGGACCCCGACTTAAAGGCCTACTGAAACCCACTACTACCGACCACGCAGTCTGATAGTTTATATATCAATGATGAAATATTAACATTGCAACACATGCCAATACGGCCGGTTTAGTTCACTAAACTACAATTTAAAATTTCCCGCGGAGTTTCCTGTTGAAAACGTCGCGGAATGAAGACGCGTGTTTGTGACGTTATTGGTTGGAGGGGACATATTACCCCAACACCACTTGCGGCTAAAAGTCGTCTCTTTTCATTGCGCAATTACACAGTATTTTGGACATCTGTGTCGCTGAATCTTTTGCAATTTGTTCAATTAATAATGGAGAAGTCAAAGTGGAAAGATGGAGGTGGGAAGCTTTAGCCTTTAGCCACACAAACACATGGTGTTTCCTTGTTTAAAATTCCTGGACGTGAAGTTTTACTATGGATCAGAGTGGTCAAGCGAACATAGTTCCCGACCACTTGTCAACCGGCAGGTTTGGGTGAGAAAATTGTGGTAAAAAATCGCCTCTTACCGGAGATCAGCGGACCTTCTGTCCTGCTGCAGCTTCGGGACTTCTCTCAGAGACTGGCGTCAACACCCCAGTGGACACACCCCTCCAACTATCAGGTACTATTTAATTCACTAAAACACTTGCAACACAATAGAAAGATAAGGGATTTCCCAGAATTATCCTAGTAAATGTGTCTAAAACATCTGAATTGCTCCCAATGCAATCGCCTTTTTTTTTTAACTTTTTTTTGTAGTCTTTCACTCTAAATTTCCTCATCCACAAATCTTTCACCCTCGTTCAAATTAATGGGGAAATTGTCGCTTTCTTGGTCCGAATAGCTCTTGCGGCTGGAGGCTCACATTATAAACAATGTGAGGATGTGAGGAGCCCTCACACCGGTGACGTCATCATCTGCTACTTCCGGTAAAGGCAAGGTTTTTTTATTAGCGACCAAAAGTTGCAAACTTTTTCGTCGATGTTCTCTACTAAATCCTTTTAGCAAAAATATGCCAATATTGCGAAATGATCAAGTATGACACATAGAAAGGGACGTGCTATCCCCTTTTAAATAAGAAAATCTCATTTGAGTAGGCCTTTAAACAAGTTGAAAAACAGATTCAGGTGTTACCATTTAGTGGTCAATTGTACGGAATATGTACTGAACTGTGCAATCTACTAATAAAAGTTTTAATTAATCAATTAGAATATATCTACGGCTTATAGTACGGTGCGGCTAATACATGAACAAATATGTTTTTCTTTATAGTCGGAAGAGAGATATGGAACATTCTGTCGCCCTTAATTAATAACACTGTGTGGATGAAAGCTGCATAGACATGCTATTAAAAGGAATTTTCCTAATGACGTTGCACTGATTCATAAATTAATAATCAGTCCGGGTGATAAATTGCTAGCTCCTGGATTGTGTTAATGTGAAGATACGAAAGAAAGGCGATAAAGGGGGGGGGTCTTCAAAGAAAAAAAAAAATCACAACTCGCTACAGAGAGACCCAGAGGAGCTGCACCTTTCCCAAGCATGTTACTGATTTTAAAAACTCCTGCTTTGCGTTGGAAAGTAGTGATGGAAAGAATCTGCGGTCTGAACATCATTTAGGTCACATGCGTTTCGCCACATTTAGAAGGGAAGCGCTTCCACTCGTGCACACAACCACAATTGAGAGTAGAGACCCCCTCACTTACCTCTACTTTAACAGGGTAGCTAGCAACTCATGCAGAAGACATGCTGACAATATTTATATACACACACAAACGTCACTCGCCATCTTCACGCAATCTTGCATTTTGCAGCTTTTTCCACTGGAGGCGGGCCAACATCCCCCGCCATTCGCCCCCCTACCTGGGAGTGTTACGGACCCCCCCCAGAGACTATTTTATGGGCTCAGGTGTCTCAAGTCACCAAACAAAGCGCACTTTTTCTTTCCCACAATATTAAGTACACCTGCGCTTCCACTCCATATAATATTTATGTAGTACAGTGGAATGCGCTTAAGTCATACCCTTCTCATCAAGTCCTAGTCCAGCGTGTTCAAATGATGACTAAAAAAGTAGCGTCATTGTTGACGTAAAATGTGAGAGCCAGAAGAGTCAATTCTTATAAAAAATGGAGCAGTTATGTCAACATGTGTTGTGATGTTATAAACTTCGTCATTATTGCCAAACAGCATGAAACCACATCATAACTCCTGTCAAATTACAAGCCAGGAAAATGTGCACACCGTGACTTCCTGTTCAGGGCAGAGTAAGCTTCAAAATAAAAGCATGGCAGCAACTAACAAAATGTGCACATTTAATTCGTGGTGTTTAAGAATTAGAGGTGGGGAAAATCGATTTGCTGCATTTTTTGGGCTTAAGATCAATTCACAAAAAACAAAGGTCATGCGTATCAATAACAAGAAGAATACACCAATAACAATGGACCATAATCAATTAGAGAAAGTAGTCAGTTTTACATACTTGGGGAGCATAATCAGTTTAGATGGAGGGACAGATGAAGAAGTCAAATCCAGAATAGGGAAAGCAAGAACATCATTCAACATGCTAAACAAAATATGGAGAGCAAAAAACATTTCTCTCAAAACCAAACTGAAAATATTTAACTCAAATGTCAAATCCATCCTGCTGTATGAATCAGAAACATGGAAAACCACCAATAGCATACTCACTAAACTTCAGACATTCGTAAACCGTTGCCTCCGTCGGGTCCTAGGAGTCTATTGTCCAAACACCATCACCGATGCAAACCTGTGGTACTCACCAAACAAGAACCAGTGGAACTGCAGGAAGGAAGGGGAGCTGGATAGGCCACACACTCAGAAAACCCAATAAATCAATCACCAAACAGTCACTAACATGGAACCCACAGGGAAAAAGAAACAGAGGGAGACCAAGAACAACCTGGAGAAGAAGCACGGAACGGGAGATGAGGGCTGAGGGGCTGTCATGGCAACAACTCGACCGGAATGGATGGAAGGCTTTCGTCGGCGGCCTATGTTCCTCAGGGAATACCAAGGCCTAAGTAGGTAAGAAAAATCGATTTTTAGATGCATCGCAATTCGGACTGTCATGACGCGGTGTCGAACCCGCGTTTCCTCGGCGGCTGGAGCTGCGGCCGCCTCCGTTGACAGCGCACTCAGACACGTCCCTGCTCGCACTGAGCGCAGCCCGCCCACGCAGCAACGAGCCTGTAGTCAATCAATAATCAACACACCTGGAATTGACGAAAGGGAGCGGCATAAAGACCAGCAGACCCGAGGAACCTTTGCCAGAATGTCGCTAACCTTCCCGTAAGCATCACGATTTTCCTCGCCTTGGCTTTGCTCTCTCTCTGTGTATCCCTGGTTCATGTCCCTTTGTGTAATCGCAGTGACTCCCCTGCCTTCCGTGATCGAGCCTTTTCCTTCGACATCCAACCCGATTCCTGACTGCCCTCCTCGATCCACGACCTCCCTGCTCGGACCCAGACCACGCTGCCTCGCTCCTCCCCACGACTCCTTGCCTGTCCACGGACTGGCTCGTCGTCTTGCCCCTCGTGATTCGACGAAAGATTACAACCAACGCTCACAGACAACAACCCTCGGTAACATTTACATTATTAATACTACACATAGTCACACTCATTCACTTGGAGTAGCATAAAATTGTCACATATTCATCAAAGGTTTAAAATAAACCTTGAAGAATCGCAGTTCTGTCCTGGTTGTCGCCTCCTTCCCTTCTCTGAACATAACACGGACATGGATTATAGAATCGATTAGTAAACGTCAATAATCGATAATTGATTTGTTTATTGTAAATAAAGTAATGCAGACAGCTCTAAAGTTTAACTGACTGCAGCGAGCCACCTCAACAAGAGATCCGATCAGCTCCTTTACTATCAGGCACTTATGTTCCAGTTTTGCACACATTTTCATTAATTTAATAAATCTGGTAATCAACTGTTAGTTGGGGCGTTATAGCTCGGTTGGTAGAGCGGCCGTGCCAGCAACTTGAGGGTTACAGGTTCCATCCCCGCTTCTGCCATCTTAGTCACTGCCATTGTGTCCTTGGGCAAAACACTTTCTCACCTGCTCCCAGTGCCACCCACACTGGTTTAAATGTAAAAATTAGATATTGGGTTTCACTATGTAAAGCGCTTTGAGTCAATACAGAAAAAGCGCTATATAAATAGAATTCACTTCACTTCACTAGCTATTCTAAATGAATAGTTTTTTTTTTAAGTTGCAAGTGATAAACGCTTATTTAGTGAAACGGAAAGAAATGTAAAACTGCACCAATATACATATATCAAAGATGCATCAATAGTAGATTTTTAATCGAATTATAGCTCCTGAATGGTAATTACAATAGAATTGTGAGGTGTCCAAAGATTCCCACCTCCAGCAAGAATAGTCGACGACCTTTAAGGTTCAATTCGGATTAATCTGATTTGATTGTGGAGTTGTCGGACCTAGAACATGAGGGGAGAAAATTGAGTACCTTGCATGTACAGCAGGTGTGTTGGGCCGATGTTCTGAGATGGGAGGGTGTGGCGGACATGTACCACACCTGTCGCTAGTTCAATAACTGAAACTTTGTTGCATACTTGCCAACCCTCACGATTTTCCTGGGAGACTCCCCAATTTCAGTGCCCGTCCCGAAAATCTCCCAGGGCAACCATTCTCCCGAATTTCAACAATATTGGGGGCGTGCTGTAAAGGCACTGCCTTTAGCGACCTGAAAAGGAGACTATTATATATGTCTCCGTTATCCATAGGTTCATCTAAAACCCATAAAGTAGACAGGCACAAAGTTATTTCTCAGCGTGTGTTTATTCCAGACGGAACGTTAATACACTGACACACAACATCCGGATTCCCATCATACATTGCTTCAAAACTACGGCAAGTAGTAATGTCCAAAAACATAACAGAGACGAAGCAGAAGAACGAAGAAGAGACATGGCGACGATGAGAAAGAAGAAGAAGGACGCTTGGAAAAAAAAATGTCAGTTCATCCAGGACAGCTTGAAGGGGAAGGGATATGCTGCCTGCAAATCTTGTAGATCAGACTTCTCCATTGAACACGGTGGCTGAACAGATATAGTGAAGGGATTAGTTGTTTTTATATACATATTTATACATATATACACACACACACACACACACACACACACACACACACACACACACACATATATATGTGTGTGTGTGTGTGTGTGTATATATGTATAAATATATATATTTGTGTGTATATATATATATATATCAATCATCAGGAGATTTTATATACAGTATATATATATATCTATATATATATATATACACTTATACAGGTATATATATATATATATACATACATACATATATATACATACATACATATATACAGTATACATACATACATACATATGTGTGTGGGAAAAATCACAATACTACTTCATCTCTACAGAACTGTTTCATGAGGGTTCCCTCAATCATCAGATTTTATATATATATATATATATATATATATAAGAAATACTTGAAAAAAAAATATATATACACACATATATTACTGCTCAAAGAAAATGTAAAAGTTAGAAATGTGTGCATCATCTTGAATGAGGTCCTGTGGCTGGAAGTGATTTCTGCAGATGCGATTTGTCCCACACACATTTTTTTAACACGCCATCTCATTAGCTGAATGCTAACGCTAGCAGTGTTTCAGGAAGCATGCAGAGTCATGCAGGCGGGAAGCAGACCCAGATGCTCATCATTCGGTCCATCAGCAGGTATCAGAAGCCCACTGAGGACTCTCTCTATACGGAGGAGCGTGCATTGAACACTGCGTGGAAGAACACACACACGCACACACACGCATACGCCACACACACAGCTGCATCTGTTTCAACACTAGCGGACGATCAAAGAGAATATTTCTTTCATAAATCACATACTTTCGTGTGTTTGTGTGCGTCTCCGTGAGAGGGTGACACATGTGTGTAGCATCTGACTGTGGGCGGGTTTTTTGTTTTTTTTTAAGTTGAAAAAATGTTTGATTGTTACTGGAAACGGTTCTCCAACAGCTGAAAGATCCCAAACGCGGCACGCACCTGCATCGACTCTACGCACGCATCACAGGCCCGGCATGTACCAAACACTCATTCATTCTTGTGTGCCACGGCCCTACATGCTGTTACAATTCTGTTTTCATCGTACATGTTAAGTCTGTACAGGCCATGCATGAGTAACAAAAACAGAACACAACAGGGGTGTCCAAAGTGCGACCCTCAGCTTGTTTTTTAAATGGTCCACGACACCATAAAGAAAACTGAAAAGCTCTTCCAGTTTTAAAAGTGGTAAAAGGACAAGTTGTCTAATTAATACAGTGGAACTTCCTCGATGGCCCTCGGACTTGCGTAGACATAATCAAAATCAAAATGTCCAGAGACATAAGGAAAAGGGGCTATAAAGAAATAACTTTGGCATGCGAGACATGTGTGTGTGTGTGTGTGTGTGTGTGTGTGTGTGTGTGTGTGTGTGTGTGTGTGTGTGTGTTACGGACACAAAGCCCTGTCTGTCTGAGAGAAAGACGAGCATTATTGATCTACAGTTAACAACTAAGTTATTTCACTTGACCTTTTTCTGTGTTGATTGAGCTGTGTTGAAGCAGCAAAAAAGGACATTACATGTATGTTAAATGAAAAGTTTCTGTCCCTGATAGTTGATATAATAATGTAACTGCATCATAAAGCCTACATGAACTCCAGGGTGTTCAGGGATGAAGTCTCTCCTATTGCTATTGTACTATTTTTTTCAGCACAGTTACATTAATTATTAGTAATGTTGCAGCCTAGTTTTGAATGGCGGGGTCCCTGCTATCACATGCTGATAAAAATAAAACATTTACATAATAAAAATCGACTACAGGCTTCCCAAATACTGTAATAAATTAAGCATGATGAGTTGAGCATATGTCAGCATGTGGCCCCACTTTTAACTTGTTTTTTTAAATGCTTATTGCAAACGCTTACTTATAGTAAATAATTAATTTGACTAATTAAGTAATTATTTTGACTTAGTAAGTCATTATTTTGTCATTATTTTGACTTGGTAAATTAGTAAGTCAAAATGTTGACTTACTAAGTCAAAATAATGACTCCGTTACATATTTGTTAACATAATTTTCCTTCAATTGTGCATATTTTTGATTTTCATACTATTTTATATTCTTGTCTAACAGATATTGTTTGAAAGGCTGCAGCTATTTATTATTTGGTTAATCAAACAATAACATTGTATGCATATTTGAGGGAAAATAGTTGAAATAAGCAATGTTTTGTCTGCTTGCAATAACCTCCATTCTCTGTTTCTAATAAACTGTATCACAATTTAAGTGTTTAAATCGGTTGATTATGTTGATATTTTAATGACGTGAAAAAAATAAGGACCAGGAGAAAAGTATTTTAAATGTAAACATTTTTATTTGAAATGTAACCTTCCTCTGATTATAATCCCCTCAGCTATCAAGGCAGAAAGGAAATGTCAACTCAAGCATGGAAAACACTCAAACAATGTTAACAAAAGAGTTAAATCATATTGAACACTTAACAAGAACTTCTTAAAATGAAGGTGCAAAAATAAGGAATATGCAAAAAATGCCTAATAAAGTGTTAGAATATAGTGAGAGTGTGAAAATGTAAACAGAGAGAAACCTGAGAAGAACTTTTTTCTGCAGGTCTAGTGCCAGACAGTTGCGGCTGTGCTCTAAAGGGTGAGCGTGGCTAAGGTGGTGTGGTATTAGCGGTGTTGGTGGGAGACGAGCGCCTTGCATCATTTCCAGACCACATTGGTCTGACTACAGTCCCTTTGAAAAAATCCAATAAAACTGCCATCTGTCCCGGTGACTCTTCATTTTGACTTTCTCTTCTCACTGCGCAACCAAACATGATAGTTGATACCGTTACCTGATTGGCTGTTAGCGTGCCACTCCACTGGTCATCGATCACTACCTGCGTTGCTCGGTTACCACAGAGCGAGTGCCTTTTTTTCATGCAAATGACCATGCTTTGCAACTTCTGCTTTTTTCCGAATAACAAGAAAAAAAATGGTGAGCGTTTTATCGAGCAGATTTCTATTATTGATATAGATTAACAGGTTTATCACAATATGTATTGATATCATTTTATTTCCTAGCCCTAATTCAAACAGCACTTTTAACATTAATGCATTAATACAACAAAAATTATAATAATTTAAAAAAAAATGCTGTGCTGTTCGTTTCCAAGTTCCCTAGTCAATCAATTTTTATAAGTTATACTCTGTAAACGACCAATTGAATTACCATGATATAAATCAAAGTAGGGCTTGGCGATATATCAAATATACTCGATATATTGCGGGTTTGCCTATGTGTGATATAGAAAATGACTACAGTATATCAGGATATTCCAGCTATGTCCTCACGCAGTTGCTTTTAGCTGCGGGCATTAGACTGCAGGTGTTTCTCACTCTTTCTTGTCTCTACTTCTCACAGAGAAATAAAACAAGCGCACTTTCTTACATACGTCGCATACTGCAGCGTGCAACTTTATACACCCTTGCAGAGCAGAGAGGTAGCAGCGTGGGTAACGTTAGCTGTGATGCTGGCGGAGAGGTGCGAGTGGTAATACAAGAGAGAGAAGGTGCCAAACTGGTAACAAATGAAGGAAAAATTAATTCCCAATCGTCCCCAATGTCTGGCGGTGGTTTGGCACCAAACGGGAAGATGTCGAACAGACAACTGTAATATGTCAAGTATGCGGCAAAAGAGTGTGAAAAGTCACCCGCTCGAGAGTAAAGAGTGCTTGAAACTCTGCATGTCAACATCTCCGGCCGGTGCCACTCCAAAAAAATGCCCAAGCAACCATTTCCAGATCAACACCGTATGAAAAAAATAGTCAACAAAAGGATATAACGTCAGCAGTAAGTATAATATATAGCAGTAAGTATTATATATATATATATATATATATATATATATATATATATATATATATATATATATATATATATATATATATATATATATATATATATATATATATATATTTATTTATTAGGGGCGTGGGAAAAAATTTATTCGAAATTGAATCGCGATTCTCACGTTGTGCGATTCAGAATCGATTCTCATTTTTTAAAAATCGATTTTTTAAGCAATTTTTTTTTTTATTAATCCAAAAAAACATTACACAGCAATACCATAACAATGCAATCAATTCCAAAACCAAATCTGACCCAGCAACACTCAGAACTGCAATAAACAGAGCAATTAAGGAGACACGAACACAACACAGAACAAACCAAAATTAGTGAAACAAAAATT
>NC_084619.1:57052362-57059862 GCF_033978795.1 Nerophis ophidion | reverse complement strand
GACCCTCCCCCAAGTGGAGGAGTTCAAGTACCTAGGAGTCTTGTTCACGAGTGAGGGAAGAGTGGATCGTGAGATCGACAGGCGGATCGGTGCGGCATCTTCAGTAATGCGGACGTTGTATCGATCCGTTGTGGTGAAGAAGGAGCTGAGCCGGAAGGCAAAGCTCTCAATTTACCGGTCGATCTACGTTCCCATCCTCACCTATGGTCATGAGCTTTGGGTCATGACCGAAAGGATAAGATCACGGGTACAAGCGGCCGGAATGAGTTTCCTCCGCCGTGTGGCGGGACTCTCCCTTAGAGATAGGGTGAGAAGCTCTGCCATCCGGGAGGAACTCAAAGTAAAGCCGCTGCTCCTCCACATCGAGAGGAGCCAGATGAGGTGGTTCGGGCATCTGGTCAGGATGCCACCCGAACGCCTCCCTAGAGAGGTGTTTAGGGCACGTCCGACCGGTAGGAGGCCACGGGGAAGACCCAGGACACGTTGGGAAGACTATGTCTCCCGGCTGGCCTGGGAACGCCTCGGGATCCCCCGGGAAGAGCTAGACGAAGTGGCTGGGGAAAGGGAAGTCTGGGTTTCCCTGCTTAGGCTGTTTGCCCCGCGACCCGACCTCGGATAAGCGGAAGAAGATGGATGGATGGATGGATCATAGAAAAAATCTATTTAAAAAAAAAGGAAAAATTATACACAAAAATTATATAAATTCAAATACATTATATATCTATATATACACATATATATATATTCAAAAATACATTATATAGATATATATATATTTATATAATATATTATATAAATATATATATATATAATGTATTTTTGAATAATATAATATATATTAATATATAGGGCTTCACGGTGGCAGAGGGGTTAGTGCGTCTGCCTCACAATACGAAGGTCCTGCAGTCCTGGGTTCAAATCCAGGCTCGGGATCTTTCTGTGTGGAGTTTGCATGTTCTCCCCGTGAATGCGTGGGTTCCCTCCGGGTACTCCGGCTTCCTCCCACTTCCAAAGACATGCACCTGGGGATAGGTTGATTGGCAACACTAAATTGGCCCTAGTGTGTGAATGTGAGTGTGAATGTTGTCTGTCTATCTGTGTTGGCCCTGCGATGAGGTGGCGACTTGTCCAGGGTGTACCCTGCCTTCCGCCCGATTGTAGCTGAGATAGGCGCCAGCGCCCCACGCGACCCCGAGAGGGAATAAGCGGTAGAAAATGGATGGATATTAATATATATTATATGTATTATTATAATATAATATATATTATATAAATATATATATATATATAATGTATTTTTGAATATATATATATATATATATATATATGTGTGTATATATAGATATATAATGTATTTGAATTTATATAATTTTTGTGTATAATTTTTCCTTTTTTTTAAATAGATTTTTTCTATGATCCATTCATCCATCCATCTTCTTCCGCTTATCCGAGGTCGGGTCGCGGGGCAAACAACCTAAGCAGGGAAACCCAGAATATATTTTCATACATATATATATGAAAATATATTCATATACAAATATATATATTTATTCGTATACTGTATATGAATATATTCATTTATATATATAAATAAATGATCTTTTAAATCGATTTTTGAAAGTTAGTAATTGATTAACAATCGGAATAAATAAGAACCGTGATTCAGATGTAAAATATGTATTTTTGTGCACCCCTAATTCGATGTAATGATTACTGACCCTAATTTCCAGTATGTTGTTTAATATTAGGGAAAGTGAAAACGTCCGGTACAAGCAGGTAGGCTTGGTGTAAAAAGTTGACCTCAACATTGTGCAGTAATAAATATATAATGATCAATGTATGCTAAACTATGTGTTTTGTATCCATTATCAGTGAGAACAACTTAGGCTGCTCAGGGCATAAGAACCAGCTCTCAAGTGTTCTTTACAAAACACAATGAAATGTCCAACATCCAGCTAATCCAGACTACACGTCGGAGGCGGCGGATTCAGCAGATGTAACAACTTAACCCCTGGCGACCTCAGCTGTACCGCCTGAGCGGGGGAAAAAAAAAAACGTCCACATCCGGCGTCCAGGCCCCTCCTCCTGTCAGCTTGGCTTCCTCCCGACGCTCAGACATCCAGTAGATAAACCTGATTGATACTTTAAGCACTGACTCATAACTTACAATAAGACAACTAATGTAATATACTGTAGGCTATGTTTTACGGGTAAGCTAATAAATATGGATATGTTCCAGAATCCAGCGTGGATGGCGGATTTTAGCACACTGCGAGTCACATCTTTAGAAAAAGTAAAAGTAGTCAGCTTTGGCTACCAATAACAAAATGTGCATTTTTAACTTTTGATTGGAATTGTTTTTGATTTTGAGGCTGTGTTTAAATTTGCGCTTATGAGCAGGAGTCAAAAACTCAATTTACGCTGGAGGTAAATAAGTGTTCACTTCACAACCACGTTTAATGACGTGACTCAACTAGTTAACTACTTCTACCAGGAGTCATGGTAGGCCTTAAGTCATGGGTGTCAAAGTCTGGCCCGTGTAATTTCATTTGGCCCTTGAGGCAATATCAAATTAACATTAGAGCTGGCCCGCTGGTACTAGGAGGCGTGGCCGGCAGTCTGACAGCAAGGCAGGGCACACCGTAGCACAGCCCAAGATGGCGGCGAGGAGGCGTGGCCAGTAGTCGAACAGTGAGGCAGGGCGGCGAGGAGGGGTGGACAGTGAGCGGGCGGAGCGGGCGGGGCGCGCAGGGAGCGACGCCGCAATCAAGATCAGGTGCGTGGATCGCGCACCTGGAGACAATTGAGTAATCCTCTCGCACTGTATAAAAGGGCTACAGCCGTGAACGTCAGGGAGAGAGGCGGAGAGACGAGAAGGAGCCAGAGGGAAGCTGTCGCTGAGAGACTGAGAGACTGAGAGCGCGAGAGAAGTGACGACGCCCGAAGCAGAAAGGCAAGCGGAAGAGCGAGCGGAAGGCGGAGCAGCTGAAAAGCAGTCCATCCATCCATCCATTTTCTACCGCTTATTCCCTTTCGGGGTCGCGGGGGGCGCTGGCGCCTATCTCAGCTACAATCGGGCGGAAGGCGGGGTAAACCCTGGACAAGTCGCCCCCTCATCGCAGGGCCAACACAGATAGACAGACAACATTCACACTCACATTCACACACTAGGGCCAATTTAGTGTTGCCAATAAACCTATCCCCAGGTGCATGTTTTTGGAAGTGGGAGGAAGCCGGAGTACCCGGAGGGAACCCACGCATTCACGGGGAGAACATGCAAACTCCACACAGAAAGATCCCGAGCCTGGATTTGAACCCAGGACTGCAGGAACTTCTTATTGTGAGGCAGACGCACTAACCCCTCTGCCACCGTGAAGCCCTGAAAAGCAGTCAAACCCTAAAAATCTAAATTGCGCTCTAGCGCCCCCTATGAAAAAACCCAGACAAAACTGCATGTAACTTCTGTTAGAAATGTCGTAGAGACATGAAACTAAAACCTCTATGTTGATCTAACTTAGACCAGGGCTTGAGTAGCGGCGGCGGCAGCCAAAGGCGGACCCGACCAACGCTGCTTGCAGCTTTAATTTTCAATAACGACTGAAAAGCAGTCGTTATTGAAAATTAAAGCTGCAAGCAGCGTTGGTCGAGCCTGGTCTAAGTCAGATCAACATAGAGGTTTTAGTTTCATGTCTCTACGACATTCCTAACAGAAGTTACATGCAGTTTTGTCTGGGTTTTTTCTTAGGGGGCGCTAGAGCGCAATTTAGATTTTTAGGGTTTGTTTTTTTATTAGATGGCAATTTTCGCCAGTCCTGATGTGTGTGTAAAATTTGGTGAGTTTTAAAGCATGGTAAGGGGGTCAAATTACAGATCGGCGTTTCCGGATGTTGTTGATAAATGGTTTTCACTTTGTATAGTAGAGCTATAACTTGCATTTTGAAGCATTTTAAAGGGGTCAAATTACAGCTCAAAGAGGCAAAAATGACATTTTTTATTATTATTAAAATGTAGGTCTAAGTGAGACCTACATAGAGGTTTTTGTTTCAGGTCTCTCCGACATTCCTACCGGAAGTTACAAGCCGTTTTGTCTGTGTTTTCTTCCTAGGAGCAGTTTTTCTGTGTTTTATCCCAAAATTGCGCTAGAGCGCATTTTTGAGTTTTGGGGTTTGGTTTTTTCATTAAATCGCAATTTCTGCCAGTCCTGATGTGTGTGCCAAGTTTAGTGAGTTTTGAAGCATTTTAAGGGGGTAAAATTACAGCTCAAAGAGGCAAAAACTGATTTTTTTTGCGAAATTTTTGCTTTGAAGGGTTTTTTGCAAACTTCCTGTTGATTTTTGCTATAGCAGTTTAAATTGGGAAATGTAGGTCTAAGTCAGTCTTACATAGAAGTTTTTGTTTCATGTTTCTACGACATTCCTAGCGGAAGTGACAAGCAGTCTGTTTTTTTTTTTCCTAGGGGGCGCTAGAGCGCATTTGATTTTTGGGTTTTTGTTTTTTTATTAGATGGCAATTTTCGCCAGTTCTGATGAGTGTGTGAAATTTGGTGAGTTTTGAAGCATGTTCAAGGGGTCAAATTACAGTTCAAAGAGGCGGCGGAATAATAAAGAATAATAAAACGCACCAGTTTCAATAGGGTCCTTGGCCCTTTGCAAAGGGCCTGCGGACCCTACATAAAGAAGTCTAAACGTGCCGCCGCCATGTCCTTCCTTGACGGTCCTTGGAACCCGCATGACGGCTTGAGAAGTCTGTCACGTACTCATACTTGATAACCCTCCCGATATTCCTGGGAGACTCCCGAAGTTCAGTACCCCTCCCAAAAACTTCCCGGGGCAACCCATCCATCCATCCATCCATCCATCATCTTCTGCTTATCCGAGATCGGGTCGCGGGGGCAGCAGCCTAAGCAGGGAAGCCCAAACTTCCTTCTCTCCAGCCACTTTGTCTAGCTCTTCCCGGGGAATCCCGAGGCCTTCCCAAGCCAGCCGGGAGACATAGTCTTCCCGAAGTGTCCTGGGTCTTCCCCGTGGCCTCCTATCCACGTTCCTACCGTTCCCGGGGCAACCATTCTCCCGAATTTATCTCGATTTCCACCCGTACAACAATATTGGGGGCGTGCTTTACAGGCACTATCTTGAGACTCCTCTACAACTTGTCGCCACATCCGCTTTTCCTCCATACAAACAGCGTGCCAGCCAAGTCACATATAATCTAGAGCTTTACACAAATACAAGTGAATGCAATGCCAACAGCCATACAGGTCCCACTGAGGGTGGCCGTATAAACAACTTTAACACTGTTACAAATATGCGCCACACTGTGAACCCACACCAAACAAGAATGACAGACACATTTCGGGAGAACAACAGCACCGTAACACCCCAGAATCCCTTGCAGCACTAACTCTTCCGGGACGCTACAATATACACCCCCCCCACTACCACCAAACCCCGCCCACCTCATTGTTATTTTATTTTCGAATTTACTAGCCTGTGGAAAAAGTTAATGTTGATATTTACCTCAGAAGGCTGCAAATAGAAAAGAGGCATCACATTTTTTTTTTCAATTTTATTTGATATGCCATTGATATTTTTTTTTTATATAATTATTATTATTTGAAACTCCATTTTGCATGTCACTATAAAGTTATTTAAGCCTTGCATGTTCAATATTCAATGCCAAACTTGTTTGGGTCCCTATTAAAAGGTTAATTTGTTCAACCTTGGCCCACGGCTTTGTTCAGTTTTACATTTTGGCCCACTCAGTATTTGAGTTCGACACCCCTGCCTTAAGTTAAGTTAAAGTTAAAGTTAAAGTACCAATGATTGTCACACATACACTAGTAGTGGTGAAATTTGTCCTCTGCATTTGACCCATCCCCTTGTTCACCCCCTGGGAGGAGAGGGGAGCAGTAGGCAGCAGCGGTGCCGCGCCCGGGAATCATTTTGGTGATTTAACCCCCAATTCCAACCCTTGATGCTGAGTTCCAAGCAGGGAAGTAATGGGTCCCATTTTTATAGTCTTTGGTATGACTCGGCCGGGGTTTGAACTCGGAACCTACCGATCTCAGGGCGGACACTCTAACCACTAAGTTGTTATACATGTAAGATTTATTGTGAAATGTTTATATTTTGACACTGTTGAGTTGCCCAGGGAATAGATACTCTGCTCTTTGTGTCGCCAGAAATGTAACGATAAACGTAACAGTAAAACCACCGATGTTTCGTCGTACCAATCTACAGTAAATAGAAATTATCCTAAAACTGTGATTTTGAACTGTTACGGGTGCAACAGTCGATCGATTTATATGCCCATATTTCAAATACCGTAAATTCCGGACTATAAATTGATACTTTTTTCCTACGCTTTGAATCCTGTGGCTTATAAAAAGGTGCAGCTTATCTATGGATTTTTCTTGGTTGACGGCCATATTGCAAAACAAAGACACTGTCACGCCAAATTTCTTCCCCCCAACAAAAACCTTCCCCCCCATTTACTTCCGGGGTCATGATTAATACAGACGTTTTATTAACATTATATCATAACAATATTACACTATATTATAAAAATACAGACGTTTTGTTAATGCTATATTATAAAGATAAAATTAAAAAAACAATTTATAAACACAAGCTATGGGATGACGCATTTACTTCCGGGGTTACGTTTCCTCACGTTTCCTCTTAAGTCATCCCATAGCTTGTGTTTGTAAATTGTTTTTTAATTTTTTATTTTTTTTTTTATAATATAGCGTTATTATTTTATAATATAGTGTTAAAAAAAACGTGTGTATTAATCATGATCCCGGAAGTAAATGGGGGGGGGGGGGTTTGTAGGGGGAAGAAATTCGGCATGACAACACCAAAGAGGTGTGGTATTGTTTGTGCTTTGGCGTCATCTTTTGGACGAGGTTGCTCACTGCAGGTGCTGAAGTGTTCTTTTTAGCGCTTTCAACCGGAAGTAGAATAGTGCCATTCCATCATCTAGTCGTCCATAGCCTTTCTACTCTTTTGGATTCTTCATTCATCACTCCAAGCAACGTTTGTAAGTTTAAAAATATAACTAAAACAATTCTTACCTACTAAATCGTCCCATGTGTGACGTCTGTAGGAGTGTTTTCATGCATAGTTGTACACGCTATCCCAATGGAATCAAGCACTAGATAATATGCTAATACGTTTACGAGTGTCTGTAATATTGTTAACTTACAACAGATTTTTTTTTTTTGGTATTGTTTCAGTTTGACATATTCCTCAGTAAACTCACCAAGACGTCACCCTGGCGTTACTGAGTCTGATTGGAGACTTAGCTTCCGTAGCTAGTGGGTCCATGATGATGACTTCTGTTTTGTTTGATCAGCAGTTTTACTGCCGTGTTACAGACACAGTCTAGAAACAATTAAGGTATGCAAAAATATGCTAATATAGGAAAAATATGATTTCCCCTAAAGTTTTGTGGATGCAGCTTATATACTCTACAGTCCGGAAAATACGAAATATCAAT
>NC_084619.1:57014862-57047362 GCF_033978795.1 Nerophis ophidion | reverse complement strand
TAAAGGCCCAGGGGCCACACACGGCCCGTTAAGCTTTTCAATATGACCTGCCGGACATTTCCAAATAATTTGTTTAGATCTTTAAGATGGAAAGTGTAGCTGCCATTATGATGTGCAGTGATGTTTTCTAATGACCATAAGTCTTTACTAGACAAAGTATTCCAATGGTTGGAATCGGTGCTTTTGCAGAATCTCACCAAATCACCAATCACCAAAATGATTCCCGAACTGCTGCTCCCTGCTCCCCTCACTTCCCAGGGGGTGGAGCAAGGGCATAGGTCAAATGCAGAAGGTAATTTCACCACACCTAGTGTGTGTGTGACTATCAGTGGTACTTTAACTTTAACACACTAGTTACTATGTTAGTCTAATTAGTTACTATGGTATTCTAATTAGTTACTATGGTAATCTAAGTCACAGCAGCTCAGACGAAGCACCAAGCAGTGTGGGTGGGGAGCGTTTCCACAGAGAGTTTCAAGAGCGGCCAGCCTGAAATGCGGGTGTCAGGGACAGAGGCGGAAGGAGATTTTTACAACAAAGTTCTGAAGCCTAATGATACATCAAATTGTAGGAGGGTTTTGTGTTTTTTTTTAACTTTCGCATTCATATTTTGTTGTGTTTGTTGTATTTTTGTTGCATTTCGCTTGATTGTAAAATATGTCAATCGAGGGGGGGGGGGGGGGGGTGGCGTTCATATGTCAATATTCAATGTTTCATAGTTAATATTGTAAACCCCACATTTTTTATTTTCACGTACATTCTGGGTGTCTCATTCAGTAAAAAAAATTTTAAATTCCATTCTGTTTTTAAGGCGTTCTGTCATAACGTTTTTAGTATTCAATCAGACATTATTGGGAGGTTTTTGTATTAGTGTTCCTAAAAATAGATATATCGGCCCCCCAAACACATTTCTTTCTCTAAATTTGGCCCCCCGAGTCAAAAATAATTGCCCAGGTCTGGTTTACAAAGTACAAAGAAGGAGAACCATAATAAACGTTCTGAATTTATTTCATCCATCCATTCTTTCATTCTCAAAAAAATCTTACTCATGTCATTATATGAAATGTAACTTACTTCACCGAATATTTATCTGTTTATTAGGGACCGATGTCCCTTTGGGACAGAGGACCCTGTTAAATTTCTAGCGTTTTATTATTGTTATTCTTTATTATTACACCGCCGCCTCTTTGAGCTGTAATTTGACCCGCTTAACATGCTTCAAAACTCAACAAATTTGACACACACATCAGGACTGGCGATAATTGCGATCTAAAAAAAAAAAAAAAGACAAAACTCGAAATTGCGCTCCAGCGCCCCCTAGGAAGAAAACACAGACAAAACTGTCTCTAACTTCCAGTAGGAATGTCATAGAAACATGAGACAAAAACCTCTATGTAGGTCTCACCTAGACCTATATTTCATACACTGACACCCCCCAGCTAAAATGAACAGGAAGTTTGCAATTTCCCCTTCAATACAAAAGTTGGCAAAAAATGTCGCTTTTTTTCAAACATTGAGGCCATTTGTCGTGTCAGCTTCAAATAGTTACAGGAGAGAGATTGAACCCTTCTGATCAAAAGTTGATGAAAGAGTTTTAATTACTGCTCCGGTTTGGATTTTATGAGCACGCAAAGAACGGCTGCGCTGCTGCTGTTGCGCTACTGCTGTCACAAGATGGCGGCTTCCTGCTCAGACAAAACTGCTTCTAACTCCCTGTAGGACTGTCATACACACATGAAACAAAAACCTCAATGTAGGTCTCACTGAGACCTATATTTCATACACTGACCACCTCCAGCTAAACTCAACAGGAAGTTTGCTATTCCCCCTTCAATACAAAAGCTTCACTCCATTCACAATGCATTAGAGTCTCAAATGGCGGCACCAAGGAGTCCTGATAAAATGCCACTTTACAACTGTTATTACAATGAGACTGATGTATAATACATGGTTATACAACTTTTTCTCTGTGTAATAATCCATCCATCCATTTTCTACCACTTATCCGGGCTTGGGTTGCGGGGGCAGCAGCCCAATCTGTCCTGTCTATCACTGCGTGTAGCTTTAATTTTTATTGTGATTACGTATGGAGTATATTGTGAATAAATTGAGAACAGGAAGTGAACAAAAGTTTTAGCAACTGTTATGTAAAAGAGAAAGGGTACCATTAAATAAGCTCTGCTTCTTCCTACTCCTTTTCGAACATGTTGAAAAGAGAAACTGGAAGTTGTGATGTATCATGCTGTATGCTTGCATGTTCAAAATAAACTCAAACTCAAACTATTTCAGGATTGAATAGAATCATTGTTAAATCAACAACAATGACCGTGCTTGGATAAAATCATGGACCAGTTAGCGCTAGCTAGCTTAACGGCTAACATGAATACAAGAGACATTAACGTACTTCCCCATGAAGAAATTTACATACCCTGATCAAAAACATTACTGTTTGAGCAACAAAGATATTCAAATTGTGCACATTGAACCTACAAGCAGAGTGACCCATCTCTAATCGTCACATGTTAAAACGTATATAAGTTTGTACAAAGAAAAACTCCTAATCCTCCCAAGACAAACGGTCTAAGTGTACCAACGTCTCAGTTTATTTCCACATCATTTTACTATCCAGGTAAAAGGCATGATTTAAAATCTAGAATAAACTTTCACAAGCTCTGAGGAGAGAAAGCAGCTCCCCAGCTCATGATGTCAATGCACTGTAGCAGCAAAAGGAAGTTACCGACAAATAGTTCCTTAACGTTAGCACGTATAATAACAATATCGCTAATACTTGTTTTATATTCAGGTCACGAAATGTAAGTTAATTCAGTATTGTTGGTGCTTTTTTGGACAGTTATTTATTGGGTTTTATGGTCGAAATAGACAATTATGTCATAGCTCTCATTGGCTCCAGTGTAAGAAAACGTTTCTTTACATTTATTTACGAGCTAGAATGCAAAAAAAAGACGTCTTCTTGTCTCTTAAAAGAATTGTGAATCATAAGCAAAATTCCAAAAAAGTGCAGTTCCCCTCTGATATGATTGGTCACATTTGAACACACAGATTATTTGATTTTAACGCAGAGCCCTTCTGCTTGTACACGATCATTGGAGAGTGGCCGTACCAGCAACCTGAGGGTTCCTGGTTCGATCCCCACCTACTACCAACCTCGTCACGTCCGTTGTGTCCTCGAGCAAGACACTTCACCCTTGCTCCTGATGGGTCGTGGTTAGGGCCTCGCATGGCAGCTCCCGCCATCATTGTGTGAACGTGTGTGTGAATGGTTGAATGTGGAAATAGTGTCAAAGCGCTACCTTAAAATAGGGCTGGGCGATATGGCCTTTTTTCAATATCTCGATATTTTTAGGCCATATCGCGATGCACGATATATATCTCGATATTTTGCCTTGGCCTTGAATTAACACTTGATGCATATAATCACAGCAGTATGATGATTCTATATTAAAACATTCTTGTTCATTCTGCATTAATATATTTTACTTTCAAACTTTTAAACCACAATTGTATTTACTAAACAGTTATTAAGCAGTGGCACAAACGTTCATGTCATTTCAAAACAGAAAGTGCAAGATTGTCAGAGACATTTTAAAACAAGCTCTAAGTGCACTTTTGCGCATGATGTCACTAAGATGACAAAACAACACTAAATTACAGAGCACTTTTTGTACAGAACGCCACTACAATAGTTAAAAACAAATAAAGTGCACTTTTGTGAATGATGTCACACAAGATATTTCAATAAGTGTCAAATAAAAATGAGCAGCATATCAAATAGTATGTGTCCTACGGTGTTGATGTGGAAATGTTTGCTTCAGCCTTTTGTGGGTGTGGCACCGCTTCTGCCGTATAAATGTTAAACAAATTCCAAACCCCCTTCCAGACGATGCACCCCGTGCTGTTTTTCTTGGAAATTAATTCTTCCTCCATTTGTTACCAGATTGGCACCTTCTCTCTTTCGTATAACCACTTGCAACACACCGTTAGTATCACAGCTAATGTTGCCCATGTCGCTACCTCTCTGCTCGGGGAGGGCGTGTGACGTGTGTAAGGTGCGCTTGTTTTCAGTCTCTGTGAGAAGGAGAGACAAGAAAGAGGGAGAAACGCATGCAGTGTAATGCCCGCAGCTAAAAGCAACTGCTTAAGAACGTATACTCGAATATCCCGATGTAGTCATTTTCTATATCGCACAGAGACAAACGCACAATATATCGGGTATATTGATATATTGCCCAGCCATACCTTGAAGGTAGAAAAGCGCTATACAAGTATAACCCATTTACCATTTACATTGTTATGAACATATACACTGTACATTTTAAGCTTTAATATGACATGTTTTGAAACTATTATCAATTACGGGTGAATGAGATGTGTGTTCTGCAAAAAAAACCCATTATTGATTAAAAAAAAATGTACAAATGCTAAAAGGCGACTGAGTACACGTATTGCATATTTTTTATAAATAAGCAAGAAATTCTTCAATGAGGCTTTTTGTTTTTTTCAACATTAGATATTTACTGTAACATTAAAAAATAAAAAAACATTTTAGAATCAAGCCACAATATAATTAATAGTGAAAATAGCAAAGGGGCGTGATTACCGTATTTTTCAGAGTATAAGTCGCTCCGGGGTACAAGTCGCACCTGCCGAAAATGCATAACAAAGAAGGAAAAAAACATACAAAAGTCGCACTGGAGTATAAGTCGCATTTTTGGGGGAAATTTATTTGATAAAACCCAACACCAAGAATAGACATTGGAAAGGCAATGTTATTGTTTGATTTTTCATAAAGAAATACAATCATGTGTTCTTACAGACTGTATCCCTGCAGACTGTATTGATCGATATTGATATATAATATATATATATATATATATATATATATTGGTTTTTTAGGTTGATTTAATAATAATAATAAAATACAGATATATACATCATTTTTATTTATTTATTTTATTATTATTTTTTCTTGTGAGGCCCAGTACAAATAGGTCCGCGGACTGGTACCGGGCCACGGCCCGGTGGTTAGGGACCACTGCTTTATATGACATAAACTGTGTTATCGGTAGGAATCTGCTGCAAAAACACAAGCCAAAGGTCCTTTATATGACGGAAACGGTGTTATTTTTAGGAATCTGCTGCAAAAGCATGAGTCAAAGATCCTTTATTTAACAGAAATGGTGTTATTTTTCGGAATCTGCAGCAAAAACACGAGTCAAATATCCTTTATATGCCTGAAGCATTTTGGATAATCTGCTGCAGAAACACGGGTCAAAGATCCTTTATATCAGTGGTCCCCAACCTTTTTGTAGCTGCGGACCGGTCAACGCTTGAAAATTTGTCCCACGGACCGGGGTGGGGGGGGTTTCATAAAGAAATACAATCATGTGTGCTTACAGACTGTATCCCTGCATACTGTATTGATCTATATTGATATATAATATATATATTGTATTTTTTAGGTTGATTTAATAATAATAAAAAATAAATAAATAAATAAATATATATATATATATATATATATATATATTTTTTTTTTTTTATTTCTTGTGAGTTCCGGTACCAATCGGTCCGCAGACCGGTACCAGGCCAAGGCCCGGTGGTTGGGGACCACTGCTTTATATGACATAAACTGTGTTATTGTTAGGAATCTGCTGCAAAAACACAAGCCAAAGATCCTTTATATGACAGAAGCATTTTGGATAATCTGCTGCAGAAACACGGGTCAAAGATCCTTTATATCAGTGGTCCCCAACCTTTTTGTAGCTGCGGACTGGTCAACGCTTGAAAATTTGTCCCACGGACCGGGGAGAGGGGGTTTCATAAAGAAATACAATCATGTGTACTTACAGACTGTATCCCTGCAGACTGTATTGATCTATATTGATATATAATGTATATATTGTATTTTTTAGTTTTTTTAATTAATTTATTTATTTATTTATTTTATTTCTTGTGCGGCCCGGTGATTGGGTACCACTGCGTTATTTGACGCATAAATAACCAACTGAGAAGGTGCCTGGTATGTTAAGGTAACATGTTATGGTAAGAGTCATTCAAATAACTATAACATATAGAACATGCTATATGTTTACCAAACAATCTGCCACGTCTAATTGCTAAATCCCATGAAATCTTATAAGTCTAGTAGACATGCGCGGTTAGCGGTCTCATCCGCGGAGTCCGCGGTTAAACCGCGGGTCGGGCGGGTGACATGACGAAAAAATAGATTTTAATTAGATTCGGGCGGGTGGCGGTTGAATCATCCGGAAATATTTGATATACATGGTTCTGGGATCGGTATCCTTTGCCATTCAAAGAGCCATTTAAGACCCGTGACACAAAGCGAAGAAGTCAATATGAGACGCTAATATTCTCTAGAATGACTACCGGCAGTCACCCAGATAATGAGTATTAGGGCATGCTATAAAGTCATTGACTTTGTCGCCCTCTACAGCATGTACGATCTGCTTGTCAGTCCAGCAACATGTTGTGTGTGGCTTCCGCAGCAACACGCACACGACTGCAAGGCATACTGGGTGACACAGAGTAAGTACACTAATGGTTGTGATATAAACAATTTTAACACTCTTAGTAATATGCGCCAGGCTGTGAAGCCACACCAAACAAGATTGACAAACACATTTCGGGAGGACATCCTCCCAGTAACACAACATAAACGCAACACAACAAATACCCAGAATCCTTTGTATCCATGACAAATCATGACTATTTTATACACCCCGCTAGCAGCAAACCACGCCACCCCCCGCCCCCCACCCTGGGCGTCGGTAAGGTGGGCGGGGTTGGGGGCGCGGGGGTGTGAAATATATTCAGGCTTTGTCACGGATACAAAGGATTCTGGGTATTTGTTGTTTTGCGTTTATGTTGTGTTACTGTGAGGATGTTCTCCCGAAATGTGTTTGTCAATCTTGTTTGGTGTGGCTTCACAGCGTGGCGCATATTAGTAAGTGTTAGAGTTGTTTATATCACAACCATCAGTGTACTCTGTGTCACCCAGTATGCCTTTCAATCTTGTACGTGTGATTGCGGAAACTGCACACAACATGATGCCAGACTAACAATCGGTGTGTACATGTTGTTGAAGGTGTCAAAGGCAATGGCTTCACAGCGCACCCATATCCTTGTCATCAGGATGAACGCCAATTGGATAATCGCGAGAACTTTAGCGGCTCCAATTGTCTTCGTTACTCTGTGAAGCGAGTTTAGACAGCTCTGTGAGTGGTAAAGGTGGCCAACCTCTGATGTATTTCAGCGGGCGGATGCGTTTCTGATGAAATGTTGGTTCGGGTGGACGGCGGGTGGATGAGGACTTTGGTGACGCGGTTGCGGATGATATAATTGCCTCTCCGCGCATCTCTAACGTCTAGTCTCTTACGTGAATGAGCTAAATAATATTATTTGATATTTTACGGTAATGTGTTAATAATTTCACACATAAGTCGCTCCTGAGTATAAGTCGCACTCCTGGCCAAACCATGAAAAAAACTGTGATTTATAGTCCGAAAAATACGGTACTTGCTGGATGCACTGAATGTATTGAGTGTATAGAAGGTATACAGTATGAGGGATTAGATCATGGATGTCAAACTCTGGCCCGCGGGCCAAATCTGGCCCGCCGTGTGATTTATTTTGGCCGTTGAGGCAATATCAATTTAGCATTAGAGCTGGCCCGTCGGTGTTATACAGCGTTGGTCCCGCTATAACACCGCATTCACCGCTAATACTCATACTTGCCAACCCTCCTAATTTTCCCGGTAGACTCCCGAAGTTCAGTGCCCCTCCCGAAAATCTCCCGGGGCAACCATTCTCCCGAATTTCTACCGATTTCCACCTGGACAACTATATTGGGGGCGTGCATTTAAGGCACTGCCTTTAGCGTTCTCTACAACCTGTCGTCACGTCCGCTTTTCCTCCAAACTAACAGCGTGTCACATAATATATGTAGCTTTTACACACACACACACACACACACACACACACACACGCACACACACACACACAAGGGAATGCAAGACATACTTGGTCAACAGCCATACAGGTCACACTGAAGGTGTCCGTATAAACAACTTTAGCACTGTTACAAATATGCGCCACACTGTGAACCCACACCAAACAAGAATGACAAACACATTTCGGGTGAACATCTGCACCGTAACACAACAGAACAAATACCCAGAATCCTTTGCAGCACTAACTCTTCCGGGAAACTTCCAGCAAACTGACCAATAATTAAGGTTTTATTCATGCATTTTCTCTTGCTACTTCATGGCTTGAATGTTTGGTCCATTCATTATTGTTATTTAATTTTCAAATTTATTACTAGCCTGTAGAAAAATGTGATATTTATCTCAGAAGATTGCAAATAGAAAAAAATGCATAACATTTTTATTTAAATGTTATTTGATATGCCATTGATAATTTTTTTATTATTATTATTATTGTTTGGAACTGGATTTTGCACGTCACTAAAGTTATATAAGCCTTGCTTGTTCAATATTCAATGCAAAACTTGTTTGGGTCCCTATTAAAAGGTTAATTCGTTCAACCTTGGCCCGCGGCTTTGTTCCGTTTAAAATTTTGGCCCACTCTGTATTTGAGTTTGACACCCCTGGATTAGATGATACCGCACAGTACGCACACACACTTGCAACACACACACACGCACACAATTTAATACTACTGTATGAGTGTACATCAGTAAATATGTGTGACATGTTTACAAACAGCGAGGCCTAAATCCGATCGGTCGTGACTTGACTAATTGTTTAACAGGAAGTGCATGTTGTTGTTTTTCCCCTCGCAGACTCACGCACGATCCGAATCAGACAACTTTCACACCGAGCTCGGGGCGTCTCCGCTGCAGACCTTTTCCCACAGCGGCACCGCGGTCCAAGTCTGAGGCCTGTGAAGTGCCGGCTTGCTCACGCGAGGCTTAATGTTTCGCTCAGCCTGTGCAGCTGACAGCTTGTTGACCTTCTCGTCCACATGTGCTGCTGGGAGCTTCCAGTCTTACATAAGACAAATGTTGGACATTGTGGAGGCGCAACTCTGCTCGGGAATTGTGGAAATGCCGTGAGATGAGCAGATTTTTTTTCCGTGACTTCCACCAAGCGCAAGTTGGGAGGTAACGTTTTTTTTTTTTATTTGACAGCAATTGTTCTGTCTGTTTTCTTGTTTGTGCGTGTACAACAACCACAATCATTTGACATCAATTATTGGATTCCCTCAAATAGTGGCTGGGGCCGTTTATTGACACAACTGTTATGTTTTTCCAGAACAGTTGTTTGTTTAAACCAAGGGTGACCAACATTTTTTCCACTTGGATACAATTTGAATCGGGATGCTTTAATTCTTTTTTTCCAAACCGATACAGATCACTTCCTGCTCTTCAAGACCGATACCTATAACAATTTTTTTTATGTAGAATTAAGCGATTACGTTTCCATGAACTAAATTAGTCAGATTTTTCAAATAATTTAAATGTATTTTCACAGCTAAATGTGAAGTCCCAGTGTCTATGCACACTCTCTAATGCAGGGGTCTCAAACTCAATTTAGCTGGGGGCCACTGGTTGCAGCGTCTGGGTAAAGCTGGGCCCCGAGAAAATATTTCTGAAAAAAAAAAATTTTTAAATGTCTTTTTTTCTATTTTCAACGCAAAATAAAATCAAAATATAAATGAACAAAATGAGGATTAAGTGATGTGAGGCAATGCAAATCAAAAAAAAAAAATCGAATAAAGGGCCAATTTCGGCCCGTGGGCCACGTGTTTGAGACCCCTGCTCTAATGTGACTATTGGTCATACACCGAGTGCCTCCCGTACACTGGGGGGCGCCGATTTCTATTTAGCAATGATCAATGATGTCACACCAAGACAGGTCAATTAAGAAACGGTATTGGATTTCATCATGCCCGTGTGAACAGTGCAATTTTGAATTTTTCATCTCCGACCCAGGCCTCTTTCGTACCATGAATTGATTAACGTGGACCCCGACTTAAACTAGTTGAAAAACGTATTCTGTTGTTACCATTTAGTGGTCAATTGTACGGAATATAAAAGTCTCAATCAAGTATGTATAGGAGGGTTGCTTGTGACATCACATCCGTCTTAATTCACACGGTGGTCAAGCAATTTGAGCATAACAGCATTAAAACAGAGAGGGAGTGTAAAGTTTGAAAAGAAAATGTTGTATTTCTGTTCTGTTCTTCGGTGTTCCAATGATTCAAATACAGAGATAGGAAATAACTTTCATAGAGTCTCGAAAGAAGCGGTTTATAAAGATAAATAAAGTCAGGAAAAAATGACAGCACGTCGAAGGAAAAGTATCACTTTCATCATCTTGTGGAATACAATCGGACCATGCTCGTGTCTGCAGTGATCACTTTGTAAAATTTTTGTTTGAACATTTGATTTGTTTTAGAAACTTTATGTGATCCAACCCAGTTTATTCTCTACTTTATTAGTAATGTTTGGGAGCAGAACTAAACCTAAAGAAACAAGCGATTCCATTAGGGCTGGGCGATATATCGCAAGTTTGTCTCTGTGCGATATAGAAAATTACTATATCGTAATTTTTGAGTATCGATGTATCGATATATCGCAGGTTTGTCTCTGTGCGATATAGAAAATTACTATATCGTAATATTCGAGTATACGTTCTCACGCAGGACTTTTAGCTGCGAGCATTACACTTCAGGCTCTCCTCGCTCTTTCCTGTGTCTCCTCACAGACAAGCAGGCGCATATTCTTACATACGTCACAAACTGTCACGTCATCCGTCGGATACACGCCCTCGTCCAGCAGAGAGCTAGCGGCGTGGCTAACGATAGCTGCTAACGTAGCAGTACGAGAGAAAGATGGTGCAAATCTGGTAACAAATAAAGGAAGACTTAATTCTTAATAAAAAAAGCAGGGTTTCCATTGTCTGGCGGTGGTTCGGCTTCAAGTGGGAGTATGTCGAACAGACAACCGAAATTTATCAAATGTGGGGGGAAAAAGGGTTGCTATAAAAAGTAACATTACTGCTAATATGTAGCATCATTTGTAAAGTCACTCGTTAGAAAATTAAGACAATTTCATAACCTTAGTAACATACCACATAGTGAAGGACGAATACTATTTGATTTCCTATTATGCAGCTCATTTTTATTTGACGCTTAAAATGACTCTGACAATCTTGCAAAACAAGTTTTGGAAATGACTTGAATGTTTGTGCCATTGCTTAATAACTTTAATGATTATACTTTTGGTCAATTGACTTAGTTGTGATTTCCCTCTCTGCGTAAAAGTTTAAAAGTAGCATATATTAATGCAGTATGTAGAAGAATGTTTTAAGGGACGGCGTGGCGCAGTGGAAGAGTGGCCGTGCGCAACCCGAGGGTCACTGGTTCAAATCCCACCTAATACCAACCTCGTCACGTCCGTTGTGTCCTGAGCAAGACACTTCACCCTTGCTCCTGATGGGTGCTGGTTGGCGCCTTGCATGGCAGCTCCCTCCATCAGTGTGTGAATGTGTGTGTGAATGTGGAAGTAGTGTCAAAGCGCTTTGAGTACCTTGAAGGTAGAAAAGTGCTATACAAGTACAACCCGTTTAATGTATACACATAGAATCATCATACTGCTGTGATTATATGCATCAAGTGTTCATTCAAGGCCAAGGCAAAATATCGTAATATATATCGTATATCGTGATATGGCCTAAAAATATCGCGATATTAAAAAAAGACAATATCACCCAGCCATAAATTCCATTAGTTTGTGTTATTCTGTGGTTGATATCAATCAATCAAAGTTTATTTATATAGCCCTAAATCACAAATGTCTCAAAGGACTGTACAAACCACTACGACTACGACATCCTCGGAAGAACCCACTTAAGGGCAAGGAAAACTCACACCCAGTAGGCAAGGAGAACTCACACCCATTGGGACGCCAGTGACAATGCTGACTATGAGAAACCTTGGAGAGGACCTAAAATGTGGGCAACCCCCCCCCCTCTAGGGGACCGAAAGCAATGGATGTCGAGCGGGTCTAACATGATACTGTGAAAGTTCAATCCATAGTGGCTCCAACACAGCCGCAAGAGTTTAGCTCAAAGCGGATCCAAGACAGCAACGAGAGTCCCGTCCACAGGAAACCATCCCAAGCGGAGTTGGATCAGCATCGTAGAGATGTCCCTAACCAATACACAGGCGAGCGGTCCATCCTGGGTCCTGACGAGCGGTCCATCCTGGGTCCCGACTCTGAACAGCCGGTACTTCATCCATGGTCATTGTCTGTCCCCCCCTTCCTACAAGGGAAGGGGGGACAGAGGAGAAAAAGAAAAGAAGCGGCAGATCTATTGGTCTAAAAAGGAGTTTCCTAAATATAACTAGGAAGACCTGCTTGTGCAAATAAACTAACGTCACGTTAAGTCCTAGTAATAAATACTGTTATTGTTTGTCCAATTAACAGTATTTTAGCTGTCGATTTTAATAACAGAAACTAAAAGTAAATCCTTAATAGTATTAGTAAACTAGATGAAATAATCTCTCGTAGCTCAACAGTATATACTAAATGTTGATATTGCCAGCAAAGATTCATGCTAAATAATGAGACAAAATATACTTTATATCATAAAAACAACTCCAGACATGAATTGTAGATGAGACTAATATTTGTAGCAGGAAATCAACTGCAAACAAACTTATCCTTTTTCTCATTAGCGTCACAATCACAGCAGCACTTCGTATTTCAACCAAATATCTACCGATGCACAAATAAGTGTAATTTTGTCTTTCACTGATTAATGTTCAATTTGTGGACCGCTCTGATGCTAATACATGATGTGCCTCCAATCTTTTCTTCTCTTAATATCTTAATTTTGTCAAATGAATTGGGGTAGTAGTAGTAACCTCTTGGTGATGATAAATTTCGGTTCGGTACGTACCTCGGTTTAGAGGTCACGGTTCGGTTCATTTTTGGTACAGTAAGAAAACAACAAAATATACTTTTTTTGGTTATTTATTTACCAAATTTGTCAACAATGGCATAACATACTGTACATATCCACACAGGTGGTCAACATAAATAAAATAAAAACTAAATAAGATAAGGCTCAGAATGGTTTCTTAACAAAACCTTTCTACATATAAAGTAATTTTTTTTGATTGATTGATTGATTGAGACTTTTATTAGTAGATTGCACAGTACAGTACATATTCCGTACAATTGACCACTGAATGCAAACACCCCAATAAGTTTTTCAAGTCGGGGTCCACGATCATCAACAGCGTTGTTGCTATTGAGTTAGTGCTAATCAGTTTAGAGTAGGGCTGCACGATTAATCGACATCAAGCTTTTAATCAATGCAATAAAAAGGTTGAGGGTTTCTTTCTGTCTGCCATCACCGGCATTTGAGTGACAGACATGCTCGCCAATCAGAATTGCCGTTTGTTAGTCTCTCGCTTTAAACAGGGAGAAAGAGGTCTCACTCTGTGCATAGATATCAGCACCAGGACCTGTTTATCTAACAGTAGAATTAAAGGCCTACTGAAATAAGATTTTCGTATTCAAACGGGGATAGCAGGTCCATTCTATGTGTCATACTTGATCATTTCGCGATATTGCCATATTTTTGCTGAAAGGATTTAGTAGAGAACATCGACGAAAAAGTTTGCAACTTTTGGTCGCTAATAAAAAAAGCCTTGCCTGTACCGGACGTAGCAGACGATGTGTGCGTGACGTCACGGGTTAGGGAGCTCCTCACATCCTCACATTGTCTACAATCATGGCCACCAGCAGCGAGAGCGATTCGGACCGAGAAAGCGACGATTTCCCCATTAATTTGAGCGAGGATGAAAGATTCGTGGATGAGGAAAGTAAGAGTGAAGGACTAGAAGAAAAAAAAAGACGAGGGATGTGGGAGCGATTTAGATGTTATTAGACACATTTACTAGGATAATTCTGGAAAATCCCTTATCCGCGTATTGTGTTACTTGTGTTTTAGTGAGATTATATGGTCGTACCTGAAAGTCGGAGGGGTGTGGCCACGGGTGTGGTGACCGCCAGTGTCTCTGAGGGAAGCCCCGTTTCTCGACGAGGCGAAGCGAAGGCAGCCGTTGGGGCCGGGCTGAGATTTTATTTTTTCCCCTCCTCCACGGTGGAAGCATCCCACGTTCGGAGGCGGTAGGTCGGAAGAGGCAAGAGAGTCCGCAGCTGCCTCTTTGACAGGTGCGCGGGGAACGACGCAAGCTCTCCGCTCATGTCTACGGTAAGAGCCAACTTATTACCACAATTTTCTCACCGAAACCTGCCGGTTGACATGTGGTAGGGCACCATGTTCGCTTGACCGCTCTGTTCCATAGTAAAGCTTCAACGTCATCTTTCGGGAATGCAAACAAGGAAACAAGGAAACACCGGCTGTGTTTATGTTGCTAAAGGCAGCCGCAATACACCACTTCCCACCTACATCTTTCGGGAATGCAAACAAGGAAACAAGGAAACACCGGCTGTGTTTATGTTGCTAAAGGCAGCCGCAATACACCACTTCCCACCTACATCTTTCTTCTTTGACGTCTCCATTATTAATTGAACAAATTGCAAAAGATTCAGCAACACAGATGTCCAGAATACTGTGTAATACAGCTGGGATCTGAGCTGGAACAAAATGTCCGCTACAATCCGTGACGTCACGCGCACGCCTATTCATACGCGTCATCATACTGCAACGTTTTCAACAGGATATTTCGTGCGAAATTTAAAATTGCAATTTAGTAAACTAAAAAGGCCGTATTGGCATGTGTTGCAATGTTAAGATTTCATCATTGATATATAAACTATCAGACTGCGTGGTCGGTAGTAGTGGGTTTCAATAGACCTTTAACTAAAGGCAGTGATCCCTCCTTCACTTATTAACAACCTGTGTCTTGATGGGCGGAGAGCGAGACCGCTCACTTAAAAAGACAGAAATTGCTCCCCTCACCTCCTCGTTTCCTTACAATAGCCGCAGGGTTCAAAGTGTAGGTAAAAAGTTGCGGCTTATAGTCTGGAATTTATTGAACACGGTCTGACAAACGGCGCTGGCAAAAAAGGAAAGCTGTGTAAATAGGGAGCGAAAATTATGACATGAAATGTTCACAAACAAAGAATGATAAACATGCATCACTTCACAAAGACACGGACAGACTGGAAGAAAAAAAACGGGTGCTTTAAAGAAGCAAAATGATGAAACGGATCCCATTTAATTGTAAACGAGGTGTAAAATTGATGATTGGGAGCAGAACACATGCATGAACAATGTGATTATGAGTGGGCTCCACATCACTGGCAGGCCTAATGCCAGGGGAGATCAGAGAAGGGGAACCAGAGCAGAGCAACAGGTGGCCAACTTTCTGCAATCAAAAGGGGTTGGATGTGGATGTCAACAACATCCACGCGTGCATTCCAATTTCCGGCAGGAGTCAGCATCTGACAAAACGCATCGATGACATCGCCAAAGAAGCCCGCGGCTTAAGGAAGCAGGAGGATATTCAAGGCACTGCAAGCGCCAAAATGCAACATCTAACGTCAAATGGAGGACTGGAAGAAGGAGAAGCACTTGTTGTCAAAGATGTTATCCTCCTCATCCACAAGTAAAAAAATAAAAGACACAACTCTATCTGAGAAACTCAGACTTTTTAACAAACACAGCATCCCTACACTTCCAACCAGGCAACACCCTGAGACCGAGATTGGTGCATCCTAAAGACCGGACCCCCGACATCCACAAAAACAATCCGGTGTATGTTATCCAGTGTGATGATGAATGCACGCGTTCATATATTGGGGAAACAAAACAACCACTATCAGAACAACCCTTCTATCAAACAACTTCAATGGGCGACATTGATAGGAGTGGAGCAACACAACTAACAAATAACTAATTAGTCTAAAATATTCATTATTTCCTGACTAGTATTCCCTTTTTCCTACTTTCCTAGGAAAGCGCAAGATTGTTAGTCTTAACATGTAAAACACATGTAAAAGCCAGGCTTTTAAAAAAAATAGACCTAAAAATTAGCGATCATCAATCTTCACCAAGACGTCCCTTGATGGACATTCACGGCACCCGAGGGTCTTGTGAGATGACGCTGGCTGCTGCGAGATCATTATTAAGACAAAATGACGTAGAGCAGGGGTGTCAAACTCAAATACAGAGTGGGCCAAAATTTTAAACGGAACAAAGCCGCGGGCCAAGGTTGAACAAATTATCCTTTTAATAGAGACCCAAACAAGTGTTGCATTTAATATTGAACAAGCAAGGCTTATATAACTTTAGTGACATGCAAAATCCATTTTCAAATAATAATAATAATAATCAAAAAAATATCAATGGCATATCAAATAATATTTAAATAAAAATGTTATGCCTTTTTTTCTATTTGCAACCTTCTGAGATGAATATCACAATTTTTCTACAGGCTAGTAATAAATTTGAAAATAAAATAACAATAATGAATGAACCAAACATTCAAGCCTTGAAGTAGCAAGAGAAAATGCATGAATAAAACGTTAAAGGGGAACATTATCACAATTTCAAAAGGGTTAAAAACAATAAAAATCAGTTCCCAGTGGCTTGTTGTATTTTTTGAAGTTTTTTTCAACATTTTTCCAGTCTCAGAATATCCCTAAATAAAGCTTTAAAGTGCCTTATTTTCGCTATCTTCGAAACCACTATCCATTTCCCTGTGACGTCACACAGTGCTGCCAATGTAAACAAACAATGGGAATACCACAGCAAGATATAGTGACATTAGCTCGGATTCAAACTCGGATTTCAGCGACTTAAGCGATTCAACAGATTACGCATGTATTGAAACAGATGGTAGGAGTATGAAAGTATTGAAGAAGAAACTGAAGCTATTGAGCGAATAGCTATTGACGCTATTCATAGCCATAGCATGGCCGAATAGCTGCGTTAGCCTCGCCTGTAAAATGTGCGGACCAGACGATCAGGACTTTTGCATCTTTTGACACTGGAGCAACTTAAATCCGTCGATTGGTAAGTGTTTTTTTCGCATTACATGTGGGTGGAAGGAAACGTAATATAGTTGCAAATGCATCTACAGGTTATCCATACATCTCTGTAGCATGTCTGCTTTAGCACCGCCGGTAAATAGCATGTTAGCATAGATTAGCGTAGCATGTTAGCATCGATTACCTGGCAGTCAACATCAACAAAACTCACCTTTGTGATTTCGTTGACTATTGTTGCAAATGCATCTGCAGGTTTTCCATACATCTCTGTGCCATGTCTGCCTTAGCATCGCCGGTAAAATGTGGGGACACTTTGGCACATTCAATGGGGGTCTGGCGGCAGACACTTTGGCATCTTCGGGCCAGTGGTGCAACTTGAATCCCTCCCTGTTAGTGTTGTTACACCCTCCGACAACACACCGTCGAGGCATGATGTCTCTAAGGTTCCAAAAAATAGTCAAAAAAACGAAAAATAACAGAGCTGAGACCCGGTGTTTGTAATGTGTTGAAAATGAAAATGTGTGTTACCTCGGCAACGTCACATTCTGATGTCATCGCCTCCAGCGCGATAAACAGAAAGGTGTTTAATTCGCCAAAATTCACCCATTTAGAGTTCGGAAATCGGTTAAAAAAATATATGGTCTTTTTTCTGCACTATCAAGGTATATATTGACGCTTACATAGGTCTGGTGATAATGTTCCCCTTTAATTATTGGTCAATTTGCTGGAAGTTTCCCGGAAGAGTTAGTGCTGCAAAGGGTTCTGGCTTTTTGTTCTGTTGTGTTACGGTGCAGATGTTCACCCGAAATGTGTTTGTCATTCTTGTTTGGTGTGGGTTCACAGTGTGGTGCATATTTGTAACAGTGCTAAAGTTGTTTATACAGCCACCCTCAGTGTGACCTGTATGGCTGTTGACCAAGTATGCCTTGCATTCACTTGTGCGTGTGTGTGTGTGTGTGTGTGTGTAAAAGCCACAAATATGTGACACGCTGTTAGTATGGAGGAAAAGCGGACGTGACGACAGGTTGTAGAGAACGCTAAAGGCAGTTCTTAAATGCACGCCCCCAATATAGTTGTCCAGGTGGAAATCGGTAAAAATTCGGGAGAATAGTTGCCCCGGGAGATTTTCGGGAGGGGCACTGAACTTCGGGAGTCTACCGGGAAAATTAGAAGGGTTGGCAAGTATGAGTATTAGCGGTGAATGCGGTGTTATAGCGGCACCGACGCTGTATAACACCGGCAGGCCAGCTCTAATGCTAAATTGATACTGCCTCAAGGGCCAAATTAAATTACACGGCAGGCCAGATTTGGCCCGCGGGCCAGAGTTTGACACCCAAGACCTAGAGGAAGGCGAGAAACACTTTTTATTTCAACAGACTCACGCGCCGTACCTTCCGTCAAAACTTTAAATGCCGACTGCACATTTCCTATCTTCACAATAAAAGCCCTGCTGCATGTTACGTGCACTAACAAAATAGGAGTATCAAACAAGCTTTCTGAGCGATCGCTTGTGCACGCCAGCTTTCCGAGACTCTTATTTTGTTAGCGCAGGCAGCATGAAGGAGGGCTTTTATTGTGAAGATAGGAAATGTGCAGTCGGCCTTTAGAGTTTTGACGGAAGGTACAGCGCGTGAGTCTGTTGAAATAAAAAGTGTTTCTCGCCTTCCTCTCGGTCATTTGTTCTTAATAATGATCTCGCAGCAGCTAGCGTCATCTCACAAGACCTTCGGGTGCCGTGAATGTCAATCAAGCAAGCTACGGAATTTGCGGCCGATGTTTTTCTTGTAAAGTGTATGGAAGCTGGATAAATAAAATGCCAAAAACCAACCACTTTCAGGTGGTATTGTACAGAAAGGAGGACTTTTTTTCTCCTCCATTCGAAAATGTGAGCGTTATCATCACTACTGTCGGATTCCAATCAATGCAAGTCATCAGCCTCTGAGTGTTAGACAAGCCTCCTCTCTTCCTGTTTTTAAATCTTTCTTAAAAACATACTTTTATTTCTTGGCTTTTAACACTGAGTGATATCCATCCTGCAATGGCGCCCCATTACACACCTGCTGTGAACCTGTTTTTATGTTTTATTTATTTATATTTTATCATGTTCTGTTTGTGTTGTGTTGTTTGCTCGGTCCTCGTATTATCTTTTAACCTGCCCATTGTACAGCACTTTGGCTACCCCTGTGGTAAATTTTAAATGTGCTTTATAAATAAAGTTGATTTGATTTGACCAGAATCAGGTAATACACCAACTTATATTCTTGTCTTCGTGAAAGAAAGACATCTATATGTGTTACACATGCTTGTATTATCATTAAACACATTTAACTTGTTAACAAAAAAGTCTCTTTCATAAATAAATAAATAAATATAAATGATATATATGAATGAGGTAGAGCCCCTCGATTTGGTCAATTGAAAAGTAGCTCGCCTGCAGAAAAAGTGTGGGCGCCCCTGGTGTAAATGATTAAATATACTCTGCTTCTTCCTACTCCTTTTCAGACATGTTGACTTGTGCAAAATGTTGTGTGGAATGTGTTAGGGATGTCTGAAGCAAAATAAACTGAGGAGGATTTTAACATTAATGGGGGCCAAGAGCCCCTAAAGTTCACCTCCTACAACCGGCCCTGGTTGTTTATTAAAGTGGACATAACACAACTGTGTTATTGTTTTAGTGTCACAGTGCACTCACACAAAAGCGTGGTAGACGAACGCCCACTCCCTGGGTCTTTCCAGTTTCAACATTGTATTTTTGTTGTAGAATTTTGGTCGAGAAATGACCAAATTTCGATGGTCAAATCAACGTCAGAACCCAACATTGATTAAACGTTGTGTAAACGCATGTCGTTTCAATGTTATTGTTTGAGTTGCTCAACGTCAGGACCTAATTCAACAAGTTCTCAAAGTTGTTTCAATATCTTGTGCCTGCTGCGAGGTAAGAAATGTTGGTTTCGCGTAATAAATGTGATCGGTATCAGTATCGGCCGATCATACTCATGGATGATCAACATCAGCAGCATAAAACCCTTTTCAGAAAGCCCTTCTATCAAACAACTTCAATGGGCGACATTGATAGGAGTGGAGCAACACAACCAATCAAGCAATTAACTAATCAGTTTAACATATTCATTATTTCCTGACTACTATTCCTTATTTCCTCCTTTCCTTAACATTGCATGAACTGTTTCGACACCTAACTTTCCTTCTTCACAAATCAACTGAACCAAATTTAAATGGAAAAACGTAAGCAAGCGCAATATTGTTAGTCTGAACATGTGAAATATATGGTGTAAATGAATAATTAAAATCTGCTTCTTCCTACTCCTTGTGCAAAATGTTTGGTGGAACTTGTTAGGGATGTCTGAAGCAAAATTAAACCGAGAAGGGTTTTAAAATTAATGGGGGCAGAGAGCCCCTAAAGTTCACCTCCTAAAACCGGCCCTGGTTGTTTGTGGAAGTGGACATAACACAAGTGTGTTATTGTTTTTGTGTTAAAGATAGAAAAAAAGTGTAATTCAGAACCCAAAATTGATTAAACCTCGTCAGAACACATGTTGTATCAACGTTATTGTTTTAGTTGGTCAACGTCAGTTCAATGTCTTATGCTTGCTCCGAGGTATGAAAAGTTGCTTTCGCCTAATATATGTGATCGATATCAGTATCGGCCGATCATACTCATGGATGATCAATATCAGCAGCATAAAAGCCTTATCAGAAGAACCCTTCTGTCGAAAAACTTTAATGGGCGACATTAATAGGAGTGGAGCAACACAACCAATTAAGCAATTAACTAATTAGTTTAACATATTAATTATTTCCTGACTATCATTCCTTATTTCCTCCGTTCTTTAACATTGTATGAACTGTTTCAACACCTTACTTTCCTTCTTCACACATCAACTGAACCAAATTTAAATGGAAAAACGTAGACAAGCGCAATATTGTTAGTCTGAACATGTGAAATATATGGTGTAAATGAATAATTAAAATCTGCTTCCTCCTACTCCTTGTGCAAAATGTTTGATGAAACTTGTTAGGGATGTCTGAAAAAAATAAACCAGGAGGATTTTAACATGATCGGGGGCTAGGAGCCCCTAAAGTTCACCTCCTACAACCGGCCCTGGTTGTTTGTTAAAGTGGACATAACACAAGTGTGTTATTGTTTTATTGTTAAAGATTGAAAAAAAGTACAATTCAGAACCCAACATTGATTAAACATCGTCAGAACGCATGTTGTATCAACGTTATTGTTTGAGTTGCTCAACGTCAGGACCTAATTCAACAAGTTCTCAACGTTGTGTCAATGTCTTATGCATCTGCGAGGTAAGAAAAGTTGCTTTTGCTTGATAAATGGGATCGATATCAGTATCGGCCGATCATACTCATGGATGATCAATATCAGCCTTATCAGAAGAACTCTTTCATCAAACAACTTCAATGGGCGACATTGATAGGAGTGGAGCAACACAACCAATCAAGCAATTAACTAATTAGTCTAACATACTCATTATGTCCTTACTATTATTCCTTATTTCCTCCTTTCCTTAACATTGCATGAACTGTTTCAACACCTTACTTTCCTTCTTAACACATCAACTAAACCAAATTGAAATGGAAAAACGTAGGCAAGCGCAATATTGTTAGTCTGAACATGTGAAATATATGGTGTAAATGAATATTTAAAATCTGTTTCTTCCTACTCCTTGTGCAAAATGTTTGGTGGAACTTGTTAGGGATGTCTGAAGAATAATAAACCGAGGAGGGTTTTAACATTAACGTGGGACGAGAGCCCCTAAAGTTCACCTCCTACAACCGGCCCTGGTTGTTTGTTAAAGTGGACATAACTCAAGTGTGTTATTGTTTTAGTGTTAAATATAGAAAAAAGTGCACTCACACAAAAGCGTGGTAGACGAACGCCCACTCCCTGGGTCTTTCCAGTTTCAACTTTGTATTTTTGTTGTAGAATTTTGGTTGGGAAATGACCAAATTTCAATGGTCAAATCAACGTCAGAACCCAACATTGATTAAACGTTGTCTAAACGCACGTCGTTTCAACGTTATTGTTTAAGTTGCTGAATGTCAGGACCTAATTCAACAAGTTTTCAACGTTGTGTCAATGTCTTATGCCTGCTGCAAGGTAAGAAAAGTTGGTTTCGCTGCAAAAAAGTGATCGGTATCAGTATCGGCCGATCATACTCATGGATGATCAATATCAGCAGCAAAAAGCCCTTATCAGAAAAACTCTTCTATCAAACAACTTCAATGGGCGACATTATTAGGAGTGGAGCAACACAATCAATTTAGCAATTAACTAATCAGTTTAACACATTCATTATTTCCTTACTAGTCCTTATTTTATCCTTCTTTCCTTAACATTGCATGAACAGTTTCAACACCTTCATTTCCTTCGTCACAAATGTAGGCAAGCGCTATATTATTAGTCCCAACATATAAAATATATGGTCTAAATGAATAAATACACTCTGCTTCTTGCTACTCCTTTTCAGACATGTTGACTTGTGCGAAATGTTTGGTGGAACTTGTTAGGGATGTCTGAAAAAAATAAACCAGGAGGATTTTAACATGATTGGGGGCTAGGAGCCCCTAATGTTTACCTCCTACAACCGGCCCTGGTTGTTTGTTAAAGTGGACATAACACAAGTGTGTTATTGTTTTATTGTTAAAGATAGAAAAAAATGTGTAATTCAAAACCCAACATTGATTAAACACCGTCAGAACGCATGTTGTTTCAACGTTATTGTTTGAGTTGCTCAACGTCAGGACCTAATTCGACAAGTTCTCAACGTTGTGTCAATGTCTTATGCATCTGCGAGGTAAGAAAAGTTGGTTGATCGGCATCAGTATCGGCCGATCATACTGATGGATGATCAATAGCAGCATAAAACCCTTATCAGAAGAACCATTCTATCAAACAACTTCAATGGGTGACATTAATAGGAGTGGAGCAACACAACCAATTAAGCAATTAACTAATTAGCTTAACATATTCATTATTTCCTGACTACTATTCCTTATTTCCTTATTTGCATGAACAGTTTCAACATCTTAATTTCCTTCCTCACACATCAAGTAAACCAAAGTTAAATGGAAACATGTAGGTAAGCACGATATTATTAGTCCCAACATATAAAATATATGGTGTAAATGAATAAATACACTCTGCTTCTTCCTACTCCTTTTCAGACATTTTGACTTGTGCAAAATGTTTGGTGGAACTTGTTAGGGATGTCTGAAGCAAAATAAACAGAAGAGGATTTTAACATGATTGGGGGCCGAGAGCCCCTAAAGTTCACCTCCTACAACCGGCCCTGGTTGTTTGTTAAAGTGGACATAACACAAGTGTGTTATTGTTTTAGTGATAAATATAGAAAAAAGTGCACTCACACGAAAGCGTGGTAGACGAACGCCCACTCCCTGGGTCTTTCCAGGACGTTGTACAGGTAGTTCTGGAGCCAGCGGTAGCGCGCGTTCCGGCGGCCGCCCTGCGCGCTGTACGTCAGCGGCTTGCCCAGCAGGCTGAGCCGGGCGCCCTGCTTCATGTCGGCACCGGGCGGCCCCAGCCCGTCCCCGACCCGCACCGCGTTGTTCATCATCCTCTGGCCGCACTCGACATCCCTGAGGGGGAAGTTCCGCGCCAGGCGTCCCGGGGACGTCGTCTTCAGCCAGAGTCCACCGACACCAGCAGGGCTCTCGTCGCCGCCGTCGTGACCCCGCGGCATGGCATCACCAGCCCGCGGGCGTGGAGGGCGCCGGGAGACCGGTGGACGTCCACATGCGAGGAGGTGCGTGGAGACTTTTTAATTGGACCAAAGTGAAAGCGGCTGCTCCCGTCTGGCACATTTCAAGTGTCCGCTCTGGACTGTCCGTTGGCACCGGTGCGCGGCGGCAGAAGAGTTGGGTGGCGGTGAAGTGGAGCCATTTGTGCTGAGAGGGCTGGGGGTGTGTTCTCCACACTCCGCCGCCATCGCAGTCCTGTTTTACGAGCACCGACACACTTCTTCATTACAGCTGCTGCTCATGCCTCACACAACAACTGCTACCAACATTTGATTTTACAACTTAGAACCTCATTTTAATATTATGTTTATATAGATAAAACACCACAAACGCCTTAAATGTTCGACATGGCTGTATTATTGATTAATTAACTATTAAACAAAAAAAAAAATGTATTTAATTTTTTTTTTTATGTTTATTTATAAATTTCAACATTAACAAACAGATAAGAAACAATAATCATTAAAGCTGCAAGCAGCGTTGATCGGGTCCGCCTTTGGCTGCTGCCACCGTGACTCAAGCCCTGGTCTAAGTCAGACCTACATAGAGGTTTTTGATTCATGTCTCTACGACATTCCTAACAGAAGTTACTAGCAGTTTTGTCTGTGTTTTTTCTAGGGGGCGCTAGAGCGCAATTTAGATTTTTAGGGTTTGGTTTTTTCTTAGATAGCAATTTTCGCCAGTCCTGATGTGTGTGTAAAAATTGGTGAGTTTTGAAGCATGTTAAGGGGGTCAAATTACAGATCGGCGTTTCTGGATGTTGTTGATAATTGGCTTTCGCTTAACGTAGTAGAGCTTTAACTTGCACTTTGAAGTATTTTAAGGGGGTCAAATTACAGCTCAAAGAGGCAAAAATGACATTTTTTAGGAAACTCTGCGCAGGGGTTCTTAGAAGGCGCGTCAAATCAAAACCGGAGCAGTAATCAAAACTATGTGAAAAACTTTTATTCAGAAGGGTTCAATCTCTCTCCTGTGCGAGTTTGAAGCCGACACGACAAACGCTCTCAGAGGAAATAATGTTTGAAAAAAGGTGACAGGTTTTTACAAAATTTTGTTTTGAAGGAGTAATTTTTAACTTCCTGTTAATTTTTGCTGAAGTATGTCGATTATTAAAATGTAGGTCTAAGTGAGACCTACATAGAAGTTTTTGTTTCATGTCTTTCCGGCATTCCTACCAGAAGTTACAAGCAGTTTTGTCTGTGTTTTCTTCCTAGGAGCTGTTTTTTCTGTGTTTTATTCAAAAATTGTGCTAGAGCACAATTTTTAGTTTTGGGTTTTTTTTTTTCATTAGATCGCAATTTCTGCCAGACCTGATGTATGTGCCAAGTTTGGTGAGTTTTGAAGCATTTTAAGGGGGTCAAATTTCAGCTCAAAGAGGCAAAAATAGCATTTTTTGCAAAAATTTTGTTTTGAAGGGGTTTTTGCCAACTTCCTGTTAATTTTTGCCATAGAAGTATAAATTGGGAAATGTAGATCTAAGTCAGACCTAAATAGAGGTTTTTGTTTCATGTCTCTACGACATTCCTAATGGAAGTTACAACCAGTGTGTTTGTTTTTTTTTCCTAGTGGGCCCTAGCGCGCAATTTTGATTTTTGGGGTTTGGTTGCTTGATAAGTTGGGAAGGTTTGCCATACCGACGTGTGTGTCAAATTTGGTGAGTTTTGAAGCATGTTAAAGGGGTCAAATTACAGCGTGTAGGTGCGGAATAAAGAATAGAAATAAATAAATAATAATAAAACCTTACAGTTTCAATAGGGTCCTTTGGCCCATTGCAAAAGGACTCCCCTGGAGTCCTTTTGCAATGGGCCAAAGGACCCTAAAAATAGTTCAACAACACTATAAAAGAGGGGTGTCAAAGTCAAATACAGAGTGGGCCAAAATTTTAAACTGAACAAAGCTGTGGGCCAAGGTTGAACAAATTAACCTTTTAAAGGGGAACATTATCACAATTTCAAAACGGTTAAAAACAATAAAAATCAGTTCCCAGTGGCTTGCTGTATTTTTTTATTTTTTTTTCAAAATTTTACCTGTACCCGAATATCCCTAAAAAAAGCTTTAAAGTGCTTGATTTTCGCTATTTGCGATGCGACTATCCATTTCCCTGTGACGTCATACAGTGCTGCCAATGTAAACAAACAACGGCGAATACCACAGCAAGATATAGCGACATTAGCTCGGATTCAAACTCGGATTTCAGCGACTTAAGCGATTTAACAGGTTACGCATGTATTGAAACGGATGGTTGGAGTATGAAAGTATTGAAGAAGAAACTGAAGCTATTGAGCGAATAACTATTGATGCTATTCATAGCCATAGTATGGCCGAATAGCTGCGTTAGCATCGCCGGTAAAATTTGCGGACCAAACGATCAGGACTTTTGCATCTTGTGACACGGGAGCAACTTAAATCCTTCGATTGGTAAGTGTTTTTTTCGCATTAAATGTGGGTGGAAGGAAACGTAATATATTTGCAAATGCATCTGCAGGTTATCCATACATCTTTGTGCCATGTCTGCTTTAGCACCGCCGGTAAATAGCATGTTAGCATAGATTAGCGTAGTATGTTAGCATCGATTAGCTGGCAGTCAACATCAATAAAACTCACCTTTGTGAATTCGTTGACCTTATAGTTGCAAATGCATCTGCAGGTTTTCCATACATCTCTGTGCCATGTCTGCTTTAGCACCGCCGGTAAATAGCATGTTAGCGTCGATTAGCATAGCATGTTAGCATCGATTAGCTGGCAGTCACGCCGCGACCAAATATGTCTGATTAGCACATAAGTCAACATCAACAAAACTCACCTTTGTGATTTCGTTGAATTTATCGTTGCAAATGCATCTGCAGGTTATCCATACATCTCTGTGCCATGTCTGTCATCGCCGGTAAAATGTGGAGACACTTTGGCACATTCATTGGGGGTCTGGCGGCAGACACTTTCGCATCTTCGGGCCAGTGGTGCAACTTCAATCCCTCCCTGTTAGTGTTGTTACACCTTCCGACAACACAGGCATGATGTCTCCAAAGTTCCAAAAAATATTCAAAAAACGGAAAATAACAGAGCTGAGACCCGGTGTTTGTAATGTGTTGAAAATGAAAATGGCGGCTGTATTACCTCGGAGACGTCACGTTCTGACGTCATCGCAAAAAGAGCGATGAACAGAAAGGGGTTTAATTCGCCAAAATTTACCCATTTAGAGTTCGGAAATCGTATAAAAAAAAATATGGTCTTTTTTCTGCAACATCAAGGTATATATTGACGCTTACATAGGTCTGGTGATAATGTTCCCCTTTAATGGGGACCCAAACAAGTTTTGCATTGAATATTGAAAAAGCAAGGCTTATATAACTTTATAGTGACATGCAAAATCGAGTTTCAAATAATAATTAAAATTAAAAAATATCAATGGCATATCAAATCAAATTTAAATAAAAATTGAGTGCCTCTTTTTTATTTGCAGCCTTCTGAGGTAAATATCAAAATAAACTTTGTCCACAGGCTAATAATACATTTGAAAATAAAATAATAATTAATGAAACAAACATTCAAGCCTTGAAGTAACAAGAGAAAGTGCATGAATAAATTGTTAATTATTGCTCAGTTTGCTACACTGATTTGCTTGAACAATGAATATGGAACAAGCAATAATTATATAACTTAATTGTGCAAAATCAACATTCAAAAAACAAACGGGAAAAAAATGCCTCTTTTCTATTTGCAGCCTTCTAAGGTAAATATCAACATTACATTTTTCCACAGGCTAATAAATCTTAAAATAAAATAATAATGAGATGGGTGGGGTTGGTGGTGGGGGGCGGGTTTTGTAGGTAGTCAGTGCTGCAAGGGGTTCTGGATATTTGGTCTGTCGTGTGTACGTTGTGTTACGGTGCGGATTTTCTCCCGAAATGTGTTAGTCATTCTTGTATGGTGTGGGTTCACAGTGTGGCGCATATTTGTAACAGTGTTAAAGTTGTTTATACGGCCAGCCTCAGTCTGACCTGTATGACTGTTGAGCAGTTATGCCTGGCATTCACTTAAGTGTGTGTACAAGTCGGATATATCATGTGACTTGGCTGGCACGCTGTTTGTATGGAGTAAAAGCGGACGTGACAACATTTTTTTTTTTTTTTTTTTTTTTTTTCCAAGATGGCGCTGCTGTAGTGGCTGCTGTAGGCAGGAGCTCTGTGCTCTTGTGTCATCCTTTTGTGTTTCCCTCTTGTTTTCATGTGTTATTATATTTTTTTGCATTTTGGTCCGGGACCCTTTGGGACTGTGTGACAAGGAGTGGCACTTTCGTGACCTCTGTGGTGCTTTTTTTCTGGACTTTTGGATCTGCCTCCCGGGAGCCTTTTGGCCATGGAGACCAGCTGCTGGGTCTCTGCTACACCAGAGTCTGTTTGGATGTACTGGAGGAGATGCGGATGAGGGGACAGGGCTGCGGAGCTAGCACTGAGCGCTGGGACGGAGAGGCTTCGCGGTGTCTTGGCTGGGTGAGCAGGTGTCGGACACCTCAGTCACCTCCTTGGACGTATCCTCGCTCATCCATTCGGACTGGACACTGGCCGAGAGTGGAGTCGGCTGTCTTGGTTGCTTTGTTGGGTCTGCTTCTGTCTCTGGCCATGCTCCCTCCTCCCCAGCGGACAATGGCGTGGAACACCGCAGAGGCCACCACAGTGTATATGTTTATTTTACTTTTTATTCATAGCTGTATGTAGAAGTGTCTGGTTGTATCTGCTGCTTTAATGTCTTTAATGTCCTCTGTGTTCTTCGATGTTTGATGTTTCCCTCTTACACACATGTAAGAGGGATGTGTACTATGGCTATGAGTTGTTGTTGGTTTTTTTTCCCCCTTGGCCTCAGTTTGCACCCCCACTCCAGGGCCCAAGCTGAGACCGATTTTTTAAAAATTTTATTTGAATCTTCTATTCTTTTCCACACTGTAGGACCCCCCCCCCCCCCCCCCCTGTTTACCTGTATGTCATCCTTTTTTGTAAGGGGCGCTGGAAGCCGGCAGACCCGTCAGCGATCCTGTTCTGTCTCCCTGTAATGTTTGTCTGATCTTGAATGGGATTATGCTGAAAATTGTAATTTTCCTGAAGGAACTCTCCTGACGGAATAAATAAAGTACTATCTAATCTAATCTAATCTAATCTAATATTGTAGACAACGCTAAAGGCAGAGCCTTTATAGTACCGGCTTGCCAGCTCTAATGTTAATTTGATATTGCCTCAAGGGCCAAATGAAATTGTACAGCTGGCCAAATTTTTGACACCCATGGTATAAAACATTACAAAACATTATAAAAACAGTACAAAACAATGCCAGGGGGTTGTAAATTCATCCATCCATCCATCCATTTTCTACCGCTTATTCCCTTTAAGGGTCGCGGGGGGCGCTGGCGCCTATCTCAGCTAAAATTGGGCGGAAGGCGGGGTACACCCTGGACAAGTCGCCTCCTCATCGCAGGGCCAACACATAGACAGACAACATTCACACTCACATTCACACATATACCGTATTTCCTTGAATAGCCGCCGGGGCGCTAATTAATTTAAAACCTCTTCTCACTCCTCCGCTTATTCAAGGCATGCGGTAAAAGTAAGCAGGCCCTAATAATTTCAAAACCTCTTCTCACCCCTGCGCTTACCAATGGCATGCAGTAAAAAATTGAGTGCGATGCAAGGATACCATCATGAAAATAAATGCTAAATGATAAATGGGTTGTACTTGTATAGCGCTTTTCTACCTTCAAGTTACTCAAAGCGCTTTGACACTACTTCTACATTTACCCATTCACACACACTTTCACACACTGATGGAGGGAGCTGCCATGCAAGGCGCTAACCAGCACCCATCAGGAGCAAGGGTGAAGTGTCTTGCTCAGGAGACAACGGACGTGACGAGGTTGGTACAAGGTGGGGATTGAACCAGGTTCCCTCGGATTGCGCACGGCCACTCTTCCACTGCGCCACGCCGAAAAGCACATTTAATTAAAAAAAACAACGTTATTATGGTTATTATTTTCAGCACCGAAGGCTTGGAATAACCTACAATCAAATATTCAACTTAAAACCTTTGTTACATTAAATGAGTTTAAAGCTTCTGTGAAAGGTGTCAGGCTTTCCCCTGACAGTTTGTCTATGCTTTAGTTTTTTCCTCTGCATTTGTCTGTTTCCTCTGTGTTTAGTATCTCCTGTCTTTAGTTCCTGTCTAGTGCTCTTATTTTGTCAGCTTCCTGTCTTGTTCCCTGAGTGCTGTGTTCCTCCTCAGCTGCAGCTGATGGGCACCTGGCCACACCTGTTGCCAATCAGCCTGCTCTTATTTGTACCTGCTTTGTCTTGTGTCTGTTGCTGGATCATTGTATTGTCATTGGGACTTGTCGTTGCCATATGTTACTCTTGTAGTGTCTGTGATTCTTTTCAGCTATTACCTGTCGTGCTACGTTTTGTCCTGGTTGTCGTAGCGGTAAGCTGTTCTTGTTAGCCATTAGTTATTTCCAGTTGTTCTGTTTGCTATCCTCTAGCTTCCATGCTAAAGTTCCTTTTTGTTTTCTAGCTTCCAGTGCTAGCTCCCTTAGTTTGTTATTCCGCCCACGTGCGTGCTTTTTGTTTGTTCTTGTTCTATTATTTATATTAATGTCTTCATATTCTATGCCTGCCTCCGTGTCTGCATATTTGGGTTTGAAACCAAATAACTGTGACAAAAGGATTGCAGTCTACCTTGTCTGTATACAGATGTATCATCCATCCATCCATCCATTTCCTACCGCTTATTCCCTTTTGGGTTCGCGGGGGGCGCTGGATCCTATCTCAGCTACAATCGGACCGAAGGCGGGGTGCACCCTGGACAAGTCGCCACCTCATCGCAGAGCCAACACCGATAGACAGACAACATTCACACTCACATTCACACACTAGCACTAGGGCCAATTTAGTGTTGCCAATCAACCTATCCCCAGGTGCATGTCTTTGGAAGTGGGAGGAAGCCGGAGTACCCGAAGGGAACCCACGCATTCACGGGAAGAACATGCAAACTCCACACAGGAAGATCCCGAGCCTGGGATTGAACCCAGGACTGCAGGACCTTCGTATTGTGAAGCAGACGCACTAAAACCCCTCTGCCACCGTGAAGCCCCACATGTGTCATATGAATAAGTTTTAATGTTGTAAATGTGATGTTTTATGTGTTGTTTACTGTTTTTAATGTAACCTTGCTGCTCCCCTTTTGGCCAGGTCTCCCTTGGAAAAGAGATCTTTGATCTCAATGGGATTTTACCTGGTTATAAAGGCTACCGGTAAATAAAAAAATAAATGAAAAATGGTCTTACTTATGAATGAAATCCATGCCAGCTCCTTCAGATCAAAAGCATCGATAACTTGTTTATAGAAGTATTCCTTATCTTTCTTTAGTTTTAAGAAGTCTCTCAGAAAACTGCTATAAGTTAGTTCGGGTGTGGGCGACTTCCCCTCTCGTTCTGCTCGTGGGTGATCTCTTTATCCCAGGACTTCCAAGAAAGGACATGGCTTGAGCAGTTTGACTTTGTTTATTTTTCAATAAAACCTCAGTCCAGGTCGCTCTTCCGCTCGCTCGCCGGTATCTTGGGCACGGCTGCTACAGCTAGCATGCCCTGCCTGTCTGTCGGACCGTCGGCTACACAGGTGGTACCGGTATATTGATAAAACATAGCTGCTTACTGTTCTTTTTAGCATACCGGTATTCAATAGCTTGGACATTAAATCCTACTGAATAGATCTTAATCTTCTTCCCTTTATGCGATTTCAAATTGTTGAAATAAGCCTCCTCCATTTTGAAAATGATGACAGGGGAAGTGTCACTCGTGACGTAACGAATTTGCCCCGGCGGTAATAGTAAGCATGCTCTAATTATTTTACGAAGCGGGTTTGACCCGGCAGTAATTCAAGGCAGGCGCATATTGTATGCCCGGCAGCAATTCAAGGAAATACGGTATATATAATAAACCAGGTGCGAAGCAATAGGCTCATTCAGATCCATTTAATAACTTAAATTTGGAACACAGCATCATCGTTTTCACAGCTTTTTTGTTGTTAGAGGTAGAGAGCGTTTTAAAGTAAAGTTCAAAATCTTTTTTAAAGGCACAAAAGACAGGTGGAGTATTGAGAAACTTACATTTATGAATATAAAACTTACCCAATAGAAAATAGAATACACAAAAAATACAAACCCCATTTCTATATGAGTTGGGAAATTGTGTTAGATGTAAATATAAACGGAAATCAATCATTTGCAAATAATTTTCAGCCCATATTCAGTTGAATATGCTACAAAGACAACATATTTGATGTTCAAACATTGGGCGTCAGTTCTATCATTGACTACATTCCTCCGCCATAAAATAGATCAACTGCTAAGGTTGGAGAGAGTTGTGACAACACAGTTCTAAAAGGGGGCAGTAAAACTCAATGCTTTATTTTATATATATATATATATATATACACACAGTGGGGAAAAAAAGTATTTAGTCAGCCACCGATTGTGCAAGTTCTCCCACTTAAAATGATGACAGAGGTCTGTAATTTTCATCATAGGTACACTTCAACTGTGAGAGACAGAATGTGAAAAAAAATCCAGGAATTCACATTGTAGGAATTTCTAATAATTTATTTGTAAATTATGGTGGAAAAT